>NW_026594891.1:0-14221 GCF_907164565.1 Psammomys obesus | reverse complement strand
ATTTCAGCCCAATCTTCCTTATGAACATTGATGCAAAAATACTTAACAAAATACTTGCAAACGGAATCCAAGAACACATCAAAGAAATTATCCACTATGACCAAGTAGGCTTCATCCCAGGTATGCAAGCGTGGATCAATATACGAAAATCCATCAATGTGATCCACCATATTAACAAACTGAAAGAAAAAAACCACATGATAATCTCCCTAGATGCTGAAAAAGCATTTGACAAAATCCAATATCCATTCATGTTTAAATACTGGAGAGATCAGGGATACAAGGCACATATCTAAACATAGTAAAGGCGATAAACAGCAAGCCTATAGCCAACATCAAAGTGAACATAGAGAAACTTAAAGCAATCTCACTGAAATCAGGGACAAGACAAGGCTGCCCACTCTCTCCATATCTCTTCAACATAGTGCTGGAATTCCTTGCTAGAGCAATAAGACAGTTGAAGGAGATCAAGGGGATACAGATGGGAAAGGAAGAAGTCAAATTATCACTATTTGCAGATGATATGATAGTATACATGAGTGAACCCAAAAACTCTACCAGGGAACTCCTACAGCTGATAAACACCTTCAGCAAAGTGGCCGGATACAAAATTAACTCAAAAAAATCAGTAGCACTCCTGTATACAAAAGACAAAAGGGCTGAGAAAGAAATTAGAGAAACAACACCCTTCAAAATAGCCACAAATGACATAAAGTACCTTGGTGTAACCCTAACCAAGCAAGTCAAAGACTTGTATGAAAAAAAATTTCAAGTCTCTGAAGAAAGAATTAGAGGAAGATATGGGAAGATGGAAAGATCTCCCATGCTCATGGCTTGGCAGGATTAACATAGTAAAAATGGCCATCCTACCAAAAGCAATCTACAGATTCAATGTCATTCCGATCAAATTGCCAACACAATTCTTTACAGACCTGGAGAGAAAAATTCTCAACTTCGTATGGAATAACAAGAAACCGAGAATTTGTAACACAATAAAAGATCTTCTGGATGTATCTTCATCCCTGATCTCAAGCTGTGCTATAGAGCAACAGTTATAAAAACTGCATGGTACTGGCATAGAAACAGAATGGTGGATCAATGAAACCAAACAGAAGACCCAGAAATAAACCCACACACTTACGGACACCTGATTTTTGACAAAGATGCCAAAACCATACAATGGAAAAAAAGATAGCATCTTCAACAAATGGTGCTGGTCCAACTGGATGTCTACATGTAGAAAAATGCAAATAGATCCATACTTATCACCCTGCACAAAACTGAAGTCCAAGTGGATCAAAGACCTCAACATAAAACCAGACACATTAAATCGGCTAGAAAAAAAAAGTGGGGAATACCCTAGAACTCATTGGTACAGGAGAAAACTTCCTGAACAGAACACCAACAGCAAGGCTCTAAGAGCAACAATCAATAAATGGGACCTCATGAAATTGAAAAGCTTCTGTAAAGCAAACGATACTGTCATCAAAACAAAGCGACTGCCTACAGATTGGGAAAGATTCATCACCAACCCTTTATCTGACAGAGGACTCATATCCAATATATATAAAGAACTAAACAAGCTGAAAAGTAGCAAACCAAGTAATCCACTTAAAAAATGGGGAACAGAGCTAAAGAGAGAATTCTCTGCAGAGGAATATCGAATGGTAGAGAAGCACTTAAAGAAATGCTCAACCTCATTAGTCATTAGGGAAATGCAAATCAAAACAACCCTGAGATTTCTCCTTACATCCATCAGAATGGCCAAGATGAAAAACTCAAGGGACAACACATGCTGGAGAGGTTTTGGAGAAAGGGGAACCCTTCTCCACTGCTGGTGGGAATGTAAACTTGTACAACCACTCTGGAAATCAATTTGGCGCTTTCTCAGACAATCAGGGATAGCTCTTCCTCAAGATCCAGCCATAACACTCCTAGTTATATATCCAAAAGAGGCTCAAGTACACAAAAAGGACATATGCTCAACCATGTTTGTAGCAGCTTTATTTGTAATAGCCAGAAGCTGGAAACAGCCCAGATGCCCCTCAACTGAAGAATGGATGCAAAAACTGTGGTACATCTATACAATGAAGTATTACTCAGCAATTAAAAATAAGGAAATCATGAAATTTGCAGGTAAATGGTCGGACCTGGAAAGGATCATCCTGTGTGAGTTGTCCCAGAAGCAAAAAGACACGCATATATACTCACTCATATAAACATACAACATAGAATAAATCCACTAAAATCTGCACATCTAAACAAACTAAGCAAAAGAGAGGACCCTAACTAAAATGTTCACTCCCAATCCTGAAAGGCAAAGAGGATGGGCATCAGAAGAAAAAGAAAATTGGAAACAACCTCGGAACCTGTCACAGAGGGCCTCTGAAAGCCTCTGCCGTATAGACTGTCAAAGCAGATTCTGAGCCTGATGGTCAACTGATGGGCAGAGTGAATGGAATTTTATGTAAGAAGTGGGAAATAGTAAGAGCTTGAGGGTAAGAGAACTCCACAAGGAGAGCAACAGAACAAGATAATTTGAACACAGGGAACTTCCCAGAGACTCATACTCCAACCAAGGACTATTCGTGGAGATAACCTAGAAGAACCCCTGCACAGATGTAGCCCATGGCAGTTCAGTGTCCAAGTGGGTTACATAGTAATGGGAAGAGGGACTGCCTCTGACATAATCTGATTGGCCTGCTCTTTGATCCCCCCTGAAGGGGGAGCAGCCTTACCAGGCCACAGTAGAGGACAATGCAGCCTCTTTTGATGAGAACTGATAGACTAAGAGCAGAAAGGAGAGGAGAACCTCCCCTATCAGTGGACTTGGGGAGGGGCATGCATGCAGTAAGGGGAGGGAGGGTGGGATCAGGAGGGGAGGAGGGAGGGACTTATGGGGGAATACAAAATGAATAATGTGTAATTAATAAAAAAATTTAAAAAAAAAGAATTTTAACATGAGCCAGTCTATATGTAGCCAGGCAGACTAGATCATAAGTAATCAAATTATTTTTTTTAATTTTTATTAATTACAGTTTATTCACTTTGTATTGCCCCTGTAGCTCCCTCCTTCCTCCCCTCCGAATTCCATTTTCCCTCCACCTTCTCCACCTATGTCCCTTCCCAAGTCCACTGATATAGGGGTTCCTCTTCCCCTTCCTTCTGATCCTAGTCTATCAGGTCTTATCAGGAGTGGCTGCATTGTCTTCCTGTGTTGCCTGGTAAGGCACCCTCCCCACCCCCAATCAGGTAAAGGTAATTAAGAGCAGACCAATCAGTTCATGTCAGAAACAGTTCCTTTTCCCATTACTATGAAACCCACTTGGGCACTGAACTGCCATGGGTTACATCTAAGTAGGGATTCGAGGTTATCTCCATGCATGGTCCTTGGTTGGAATATCAGTCTCAGAAAAGACCCCTGTGCCCAGATTGTTTGGTTCTGTTACTCTCCTTGTGAAGCTCCTGTCCTCTCCTAGTCTTGCTATTTCCCACTTCTTTCATAAGATTTCTTGCACTCTGCCCAAAGTTTGGCTACAAATCTCAGCATCTACTTTGATACCCTGCATGGTAGAGTCTTTTGGAGACCTTCTGTGGTAGGCTCCAGTCCTGTTCCCTCTCTTCTCCCTCTTCTGATGTCCATCTTCTTTGTCTTTCTGAATGGGGATTGAGCATCTTAACCAGAGTCCTCCGTCTTGATTAGTTTATTTAGGTGTACAGATTTTAGTATGTTTGTCCTATATTATACGTATAATATCCATTTATGAGTGAGTATATACCCTGTGTGTCTTTCTATTTCTGGGATACCTCACTCAGGATAATCTTTTCCTGTTTCCACCATTTGCCTGTAAATTTCATGAATTCCTTGATTTTTATAGCTGAATAATATTCCATTGGTAGATTACCACAATTTCATGAAAGAGAAAAGCTTCTGTAAAGCAAAGGACACTGTCATCTGAACAAAACAACAGGCTACAGATTGGGAAAGGATCCTCACCAACTATATATCTAACAGAGGGCTGATATCCAGAATATATTAAGAACTCAAGAAGTTAAACAGCAACAGATCAAATAATCCAATTAAAAAATGGGTTACAGAGCTAAACAGAGAATACATAATAGAGGAATATCGAATGGCAGAGAAACACTTAAAGAAATACTCAACATCCCTAGTTATCAGGGAAATGCAAGTCAAAACAACCCTGAGATTTCACCTTACACCCATCAGAATGGCTAAGATCAAAAACTCAACTGACAACACATGCTGGAGAGGATGTGGAGAAAGAGGAGCCCTACTCCACTGCTGGTGGAAATGTAAACTGGTACAACCACTTTGGAAATCAATCTGGCGCTTTCTCAGACATTTAGGAATAGCACTTCCTCAAGATCCAGCCATACCACTCCTAGGCATCTATCCAAAAGAGTCTCAAGTACACAACAAGGACATTTGCTCAACCATATTTGTAGCAGCTTTATTTGTAAGATCCAGAACCTGGAAACAACCCAGATGTGTTTAAGTGTTTCTCTGCCATTCAATATTCCTCTATTGAGAATTCTCTGCTTAGATCTGTACCCCATTTTTTAATTGAATTACATGATTTGTTGATGTTTAATTCTTGAGTTCTTTATATATTCTGGATATTAGCCCTCTGTCAGCTATAGGGTTGGTGAAGATTCTTTCCCAATATGTAGGCAGTCGTTTTGTTTGGATGAGATGTTTTGGTAGATGTTTTGATGACAGTGTTCTTTGCTTTACACAAGATTTTACAGTTTCATGAGGTCCTATTTGTTGATTGTTGCTCTTAGAGCTTGTGCTGTTGGTGTCCTTTTCAGAAAGTTGTCTCCTATGCCAATGAGTTCTAGGGTATTCCCCACTTTTTTTTTCTAGCCGATTTAATGTGTCTGGTTTTATGTTGAGGTCTTTGATCCACTTGGACTTCAGTTTTGTGCAGGGTGATAAGTATGGATCTATTTGCATTTTCTACTTGTAGACATCCAGTTAGACCAGCAGAAGCTATCTTTTTTCCATTGTATGGTTTTGGCATCTTTGTAAAAAATCAGGTGTCCATAAGTGTGTGGATTTATTTTCGGGTCTTCTATTCAGTTCCATTGATCCACCAATTTGTTTCTATGCCAGTACCATGCAGTTTTTATTACTGTTGCTCTATAGTACAGCTTAAGAACAGGGATG
Source organism: Psammomys obesus (assembly GCF_907164565.1). Taxonomy (NCBI): domain Eukaryota; kingdom Metazoa; phylum Chordata; class Mammalia; order Rodentia; family Muridae; genus Psammomys; species Psammomys obesus. The sequence continues at coordinate 9,030 of NW_026594891.1, read as the reverse complement.
GAGATACCTCCAGAAGATCTTTTACTGTAAACAATTGTTTTAGCAATTCTGGGTTTCTTGTTATTCCATATGAAGTTGAGAATTTTTCTTTCCACGTCTGTAAAGAATTGTGTTGGTAATTTGATGGGAATTGTATTGAATCTGTAAGTTTCTTTTGGTAAGATGGCCATTTTTATTGTGTTAATCCTGCCCAGTAAAAAGCATGGGAAATCTTTACATCTTCTGATATCTTCTTCTAATTCTTTCTTCAGAGACTTGAAATATTTTCATACAAGTCTTTGACTTGCTTGGTTAGGGTCACACCAAGGTACTTTATGTCTTTTGTGGCCATTGTGAAGGGTGTTGTTTCCCTAATTTCTTTCTTAGCCCTTTTGTCTTTTGTATACAGGAGGACTTCTGATTTTTTTGAGTTAATTTTGTATCCAGCCACTTTTCTGAAGGTGTTTATCAGCTGTAGGAGTTCCCTGGTAGAGTTTTTGGGGTCACTCAGGTATACTATCATAACATCTGCAAATAGTGATACTTTGAATTCTTCCTTTCCAATTTGCATCCCCTTTATCTCCTTCAGTTGTCTTATTGCTCTAGCAAGGACTTCCAAAACTATGTCAAAGAGATATGGAGAGAGTGGGCAGCCTTGTCTTGTCCCTGATTTCAGTGGGATTGCTTTAAGTTTCTCTCCATTGAGTTTGATTTTGGCTATAGGCTTGCTGTATATCGCCTTTACTATGTTTAGGTATGTGCTTTGTATCTCTGATCTCTCCAAGACTTTATACATGAATGGATGGTGGATTTTGTCAAATGCTTTATCACCATCTAAGGAGATTATCATGTGGGGTTTTTTCTTTCAGTTTTTTTTAATATGGTGGATCACATTGATGGACTTCCATACATTGAACCACGCTTGCATACCTGGGATGAAGCCTACTTGGTCATAGTGGATGATAGCTTTGATGTGTTCTTGTATTCGGTTTGCAAGAATTTTGTTGAATATTTTTGCATCAATGTTCATGAGGGAGATTGGCCTGAATTTCACTTTCTTTGTTGGGGCTTTGTGGGGTTTAGGTACTAAGGTGACTGTGGCTTCATAGAATGAGTTTGGTAGTGTTCCTTCTGTTTTTTTTTTTTTTTTTTTTTGTGGAATAGTTTGAAGAGAATTGGAGTTAGCTCTTCTTTGAAGATCTGGTAGAATTCTACACTGAAACCATCTGGTCCTGGGCTTTTTTTTTGTATGGGAGTCTTTTGATGACCGTTTCTATTTCCTTAGAAGATATAGGACTATTTAATTGATTTACCTGATCTTGATTCAGCTCTGGTAAGTTGAATCAATCAAGATAATTGTCCATTTCATTTAGATTTTCAAATTTTGTGGCATACAGACTTTTGAAGTAAGTTCTAATGATTGTTTGGATTTCCTCAAAGTCTACTGTTATGTCCCCCTTTTCATTTCTGATTTTGTTAATTTGGATAGTGTTTCTTTGCCTTTTAGTTAGTTTGGCTAAGGGTTTGTCTATCTTGTTGATTTTCTCAAAGGACCATCTCTTGGTTTCATTGATTCTTCGAATAGTTTTATTGGATTCTAATTTATTGATTTCAGCCCTGAGTTTGATTATTTCCAGCCAACTGCTCTTCTTGTGTGTTTCTTCTTCTTCTTCTTCTTCTTCTTCTTCTTCTTCTTCTTCTTCTTTTTCCTAGGATTTTCAGGTTGGCCATTAAGTTGCTTGTATGAGATGTTTCAAATTTTTGCTTGAAGGGACTTAGTGCTATGAATTTTCCTCTTAGCACTGCTTTCATTGTGTCCCATAAGTTTGGGTATGTTGTATCTTCATTTTCATCGAATTCTAGTAAGTCTTTAATTTTTCTTTATTTCTTCCCTGACCCAACTGTCATTGAGTAGGGAGTTGTTCATTTTCCATGTATGTGTAGGCTTTTTGCTATTACCGTTGTTGAAGTCCAGCTTTAGTCCGTGGTGGTCAGATAGAATACAAGAGATCATTTCAATCTTCTTGTATCTGCTGAGGCTTGCTTTGTGACCAACTATATGGTCTATTTTCAGAAGGTTTCGTGAGGTGCTGAAAAGAAGGTATCCATAAGGATATTTTAGTTGTATAGGTAACAAAATCCATAGTACTTTTGAAGAATGTTTGGAACAGTCACTCACCACAGCCAGTTCTCATGTAGACAAATCAGTCTATAAGGTTAAATGTAAGTTTTCTCAACAACAGCCTTGCCGGAGGTTAAGACAGAAATAGAACTCAAAAAATTAAGCTACTAATCCCCCACCCTAACCACTAACACCACACCCTTCCTACAGTGCATTTAGTGTGAAATAGTTTTTAGGTTTTTGTTCATGTTTGCAGGCAACTGAAATAGGATGGAAAAATTAAAAACAGACTATGCACTACAAATGCATTTCCCTTTCCACTTAAAGACCTTAAATCTAAAAAAGAAATCATTTCAAAGATTTCATGGCAATTAGAAACAAAAAAAAAATCGTAGTTTCTTTCTAAAAGATCTTTTTAAAAAAAACTCACTGCTGCTCCAAAGAATAAGCAGAGACTATTCATCTGCAAGAGGACCACACAGCTTTCTATCCGTGAGTAGTGCCACCTTTCAGCGAGACACATTAATAAAGATCTTATTTTCTCAGACAAATCTTGACAGCAGAAGATTATTAAAAAGATGAAGCTACCCTTGCTGCTTGCATTATATTAGAGTATTAATTTGCTGCTTGCCCTAATTTTTTCAGTGTAAAGGTTTATTAGCACATTCCCATGTGGAGAATTCAGAGGTGAAATGAGCTTGGAGTCTAGAGACCCAGTAATTCATGAAAGGGCCTCTTTTTTCCACCTTCCATTTCCTGTTTTCCAACTCCTTCCACCAGCACCATTCAAGCTCAGAGTAACACTGTGCTTCAGCACAAATAGCTGAAAGTGACATTAATTATTGTATTTATTTGCTTTTGGGTTTTTTTGGGGGGTGGCCTGCCTGAGGACAGTGGAGTTTGGCTAGCTAAACTGCCTTGCGGATGTGCTAAGTTTAATTCCTTTTCTCTGACACAGATGATAGTTTAATGATACTAATTTAAATTGGACAGGAGATTTGACTGCTGAAGCACTGATCGAAAATATTTTTCTGACTCAATGCCAAACATTCAAAGCAAATTTTTTTTTGTGGCCATATATTCATCACATTGGAAAATTTAGTTGGAGACAGGTGATTAAATTCACAGTTTTGAATTTCGGTACTGTGCCATTTACTACACTAAAATAATTCCTTTATTTGTTCACAAAGGTTGAAACTACAAAGTGTTCCCTATCTTACAGGATGACTATCCTCATAAAACATGTATTGCATTATCTTAAATATGTATATACTATGCAGGACCAATAATTAGTAGCAGATTGTAATGAAGTTTCCTTTTAAGACAATGAAACCTTTTCATACTAAATACGTTAATTAAAATGATTTTACATGGAGCAAATTATGATATAAATAAGTCATGTGAAACTGAAGAGTCAAGAATATAATAATTCAACACACCCTGAGTCTGGAAGGGTTGTTTTAGGGTACCCCTGGCTTTCCCAGATTTCACGCCTAAAGTAATTTATTTTGGTATGTTAAACCTCACATTCTTTTTCTCACCTCAGACTTCTAGCTCTCAAGACTTTGAATTCTTCTTTCATAATTTCAGTCTTTCATGTCTCTTTGAAATGCAAAGTTTCCAGAAATAGCATACTAGTACAAAGAAGGAAGTTAATTTGGTTTCATCATCAGAATCGCCCCCTCCTCCCTGCAACACAGGGGCATGCTTTCTACTTTGTTAATTGTAACATTTACATAGAAGTAAAGAAACATTTCTCTCTGAGATAAATTATTTTTCAATTCCAAATTTTTAAATTTTGGTGTTATTTTTGCGACATATTTTGACAAATATTTTCTGAACAGGGCCAAAGATACTTGACAATTGGGATGTCATAAAAATATGAACTTGCTAACAGTAGGGCTTTTCTCCCCATTTAAAAAAATGTTCTTGGAGGTAATGCAAGGTGTCTCACACAGTCAGTTTGAGGTGAACATTTGTTTAATGTTTGAGCACAAAATTAATCAGCAAGCATTTTTCTGACTTTCTGAAGTAGACACTTTGAGAATGTTGCATTGGCAACTGTTTGAGACAGAATTTTCAGGCAGAATTTTAAAGTTCAAAAAAAATTACAAAGTTTGAAAATTCAATTAACTTAATAATTGAATAATGAGTATTAGATCACCTACTAATGGGGAACAAATTCACTTCTGTAACAGCACATTTTGGTAAATTTAAGTTACATTTCTTATCTCTTGAAAGCCATGCTTGCCTTTTACCATGGTAAAATGTTGCTCTGTCATACTTTAGGTTCCCCCCAAAAATTAAACCTTCTCTCCCATACACTTCTGTGCACATTTTAAATTTTAAGATTTAAATTTAAATTATTTCATTAAAAAAGCTATTATTTCCAGTGACTGCATATGAATAAAAACTTTTAAAAAATATACTTGCTAAGGATGATTTTTCTAGTTCCCACCATTTGCCTGCAAATTTCATGATTTCCTTGTTTTTAATTGCTGAGTAGTATTCCACTATGTAAATGTACCATAATTTGGACCATTCATGGAGGTAACCTAGAACCCCTGCACAGATGTAGCCCATGGCAGCTCAGTCTCCAAGTGAAATCACTAGTAAGGGGAACAAGGACTGTCTCTGACATGGACTCAGTGGCTGGCTCTTTGATTATTCCCCCTGAGGGAGGAACAGATTTACCAGGCTACAGAGGAAGACAGTGCAGACAGTCCTGATGAGACCTGATAGGCTAGGGTCAGATGGAAGGGAAGGAGGACCTCCCCTATCAGTGGACTTGGGGAGGGGCAGGGGTGGAGATGAGGTAGAGAGGATGGGTGTGGGAGGGGACAAGGGAGTAGTCTACAGCTGGGATACAAAATGAATAAACTGTAATAAATAAATAAAAATTAAAAAATATATACTTGCTTTATTTTATATTTACCCTATGTTTCTTTGATGTTTTCAGTCTAATATTTTCATTTGTTAGGTTGCTAAGGCATACATGAGAGAAGAACTTTATTTTTGTTGTTAATTATAATTTCTCAATTATGTACAAGCCTCATCAGCCACTCATACCCCACACCTCTCTATTACCACTCCTTGCTCAACAAATCCAGTTTAAAAAATGGATACAGAGCTAAACAGAATTCTTAACAAGGGAATTTCTAATGGCTGAGAAGCACTTAAAGAAATGCTCAATGTCCTTAGTTATCAGGAAAATGCAAATCAAAACGACTTTGAGATTCCATTTTACACTCATCCGAATGGCTAAGATCAAAAACACAAGTGACAGCACATTCTGGCAAGGATGTGGAGGAAGGGGAACCCCCCTCCATTGCTGTTGAGAGTGCAAACTTGTACAATCACTTTAAAAATCAATCTGGAAGTTTTTCAGAAAATTGGGAATAGATCTACCTCAAGACCTAGCTATACTACTTCAGGACATATACTCAAAATGTGTTCTACTATACCAGAAGGACACTTGCTCAACTATGTTAATAGCAGCTTTATTCATAAAAAACAGAAACTGGAAACAACCTAAATGTCCCATCATGAATGAAATTTTCAGGCAAACGGATAGAATTGGAAAATGTCATGCTGATTAAGGTAACTCAGACCCAGAAAGACACATATAGTGTATACTCACTTATTTGTGTATATTAACCATAAAATACAGGGTAACCATGCTCTGATTCACAGACTCAAAAAAGTAACAAGAAAGACTCAAGGGAAGATGCTTGACTCTCACTGAGGAGGAGAAATAAAATAGACATGGGGTGGATGGAGGGAGAAAATTCTGTGGGAAAAGAGATGGGAAGGAGAATCGGAGAAATCAAATGTGGGGAGGACAGACGGAGAGAGAACTATGAAAGAGAACTGAGATTAGTTGCGGGAGGGCATGTCTGGGGTGAGTTAGAAACCTAGGACAATGGAAACCCCCAGTAATCTATGAGGACAACCCTAGCTAAGACTCTTATTATATGGGTTATATGGAGCCTGAACCACTCATCTCCTGTAACAAAGCAAGACTTCCATTGGAAAGGTTGAAACACCAACCCAGCCACAAAAACTGAGACCAACAATTTGTTCTGCTCACAGTATGAGAAGGGGTTAAAGATGGAGAAGTTATTGAGGGAATGCTCAACCAATGACTGGCCCAACTTGAGACTCCCAGGACCTGGGTAGGAGAGGAGGAATATCAGGAGTTCAAGGACATCCTTGGCTACTTAGTGACTTCAGTGCCAGCCTTGGGACCATGTAAAATCAACACATCCTTAAAGAACACTTTGACTCAATAATATACATCCTTCAGAGAAACGAAACAACTGGGCAGTAGTTGAAAAGAAGAAGCAAATTTACAAGTGAAAATACACAAAGTATGTATATAAAGCTCCAGTGTTTGTCAATTTACTGACAATTAACATCCATACATTAGAGAGAGAGAGAGAGAGAGAGAGAGAGAGAGAGAATTATTCTTTCAACAGTACCAATAGAAGTATGGCATATCTACTTTTGTTGTGAATACAATAAACAGCCTTTGCTTATGTAATTAAAGTAGCACCTATTTTTTTCCTGTCTGGGAAGTCTTGATAAGATAAAATGTCTAGGAGGCGGGGCAAGATGGCGGCGCTGGGAGGACTCTCATTCTGTGCAGCAGCACAGCAGGATCGGCACAGTGACCAGCAATCAACACTCACAGCCATAAAACACAAGTGATTGTGTTTCCCAGGTGAGAGGATACCCCACGGTGGTGGATTTGATCAGCTTTAACTTAACCAGTTTATTGCTGACAAGATCCAGGTTCCACCAGGCACTTGGTCGCCAGCCCAGAGCCACACGCCAGAGTGATCAAGTCACTGTCCCACACTGAACTGTGAGCCCACAACATCACAGACTGGATTTTCCAGTCGAGAGATAACCCCATGGAGCAGGAAACGACTGGGACCGACCTTAAGTCACCCAGACATCTCCTGGACAACTTGGGTTCCATGGGCACCCCAGGAGCCAGCCCGGACCCAGAGCCAGGGACCCAGGCTCCTGCACAGAGCCCTGCCTGTGCACCTGATTTCGCCAACTCAGATAGAACAGTGGACCCCAGGGCACCAGAGACTGAGTTTCACTATCGGGTGCAAACCCACAGGGAGGGAATCAGCTGGTCTGATCTCAGAGCACTCAGCTGACACCACCACCACGAAAAGGTCTCGGGAAATTATCCAGTCTAGGCAGATACCCAGGATCCCAACGGCCAGAAAGGTGGAGCCACGGGCTGGCATCTGTGCCTGTGGGTTCTACTCGCCACCCCAGAGAGAAAGGTGGTCCCCAAAACAAAGACTGGGTGTCCCTGGCAGGAGGAATCCCCACAGCAGGGGGGATCATTAGGTCTAATGCTCAGGACACCCAACAACAAAAGACTTATTGGATTGACGCAGACTCTACGCTCAAATAAAACATAGCAGTGGGGCAGCTGTCTTCAGAACTTCTATGGATAGGAGGAGAGCGCCCCCGCCCCCCGCCTAACAAAGACCATAGCTACTACTCAGGTCTATGCACCTCAGGTGAGCAATGGCAATTCCTGAGAAACGCTGGCCATACAGTGACCATACAAAAAAGCAGAGCAGGATTCCTTCAGGAAAAATCATCTTCCGGCAAAGGGGATACTCCCTAACTCAGGACTCCAGGAAGCACAGAAACTAACAGCCAACACATAAAACAGCCCAATGGGTAGAGGTCAGCGTAAAAGCTCAACCAACAAAAGACAGAGCAATATGGCATCTCAAGAACCCAGCCATCCAGGGGCAAGCAGCCCTGGACAACCCGGCATAATAGAAAATCAAGAAGATGACCTTACATCTATGCTGATGAAGAGGATAATAGAGGAAACAAATAAAATACGTAAAGAATTAGAGGAAGATAAAACCAAACAGATCATGGCTATCCATAAAGAAATGGAGGAAGTTAAAGACAAGCAGATTATGGCAATCCGTGAAGAAATACGGGAAGATGCAGTCAAACAGTTTGCGGCCTTCAGAGAAGAAATAATTAAATCACTGAAAGAAATAAAAGAAACAGAGTTGAACGAACTAAAACTAAAAGAGGAAAATACAAGCAGAAAGGTGAAGGAAGTAAACAAAACAACTCAAGATATGAAGATAGAACTGGAAAAATTAAAGAAAACACAAATGGAGGAAATAATGGAGAGGAAGAATCTAGGGAAGAAAACAGGAACTACAGAGGTAAGCATAACCAACAGACTACAAGAGATGGAAGAAAGAATCTCAGGTGTAGAAGATACAATGGAAGAAATCGATGTATCTGTCAAAGAAAATGTTAAATCCAAAAAATTCCTAACACAGACCATCCAAGAAATCCAAGACAATATGAAAAGACAAAACCTAAGAATAATAGGTATAGAAGGAAAAGAAGACTCCCTTCTCCAAGGCCCAGAAAATATTTTCAACAAAATCATTAAAGAAAATTTCCCCAAGTTAAAGGAGAGGCCAATAAGAATACATGAGGCCTACAGAACACCCAACAAATTTGACCAGAAAATAAAATCCTTCTGCCACATAATAATCAAAACAGTAAGTATACAGAACAAAGAAAAAAATATTAAAAGCTGCAAGGGAAAAAGGCCAAGTAACATATAATGGCAAACCCATTAGAATCACACCTGACTTTTCAACAGACACTATGAAAGCTAGAAGGGCCTGGTCGGATATCATGCAGACCCTAAGAGAACACAGATGTCAACCCAGGCTACTATACCCTGCAAAACTCTCAGTCCTCATAGACAGACACAACAAGGTATTCAATGACAAAAACAAATTTCAACAATACCTACACACAAATCCAGCATTACAGAAGACACTGGAAGGGAAAATACAACCCAGAAAATTAGCTTCTGTCAAGAAAACACAGGAAATAATTAACCTTAC
>NW_026594890.1:0-1744 GCF_907164565.1 Psammomys obesus | reverse complement strand
AGAAAATTAGCTTCTGTCAAGAAAACACAGGAAATAATTAACCTTACTACAGTAAAACAAAAAGCAACCAAGCACAAAACCTTATGACCACAGCCAACATCAAAATCAAAGGATCTAACAGCCACTGGTCATTAATCTCTCTCAACATCAATGGACTCAACTCTCCAGTAAAAAGACACAGATTAACAGAATGGATATGTAAACAAAACCCAGCAATCTGTTGCATACAAGAAACACACCTAAGGCACAAAGATAGACATTACCTGAGGGTAAAAGGTTGGAAGACGACTTTCCAAGCAAATGGACCCAAGAAACAAGCAGGAGTAGCCATTCTAATATCTGATAAAATAGACTTTCAACCAACATTAATCAAAAGAGATGGGGAAGGACACTTCATACTCGTCAAGGGAAAATTCCACGAGGAAGACATCACAATCCTGAACATCTATGCCCCAAATACAAGAGCACCCACATTTGTAAAAGAAACATTGATAAAATTTAAACCACATATAGATCCCCACACATTAATAGTGGGAGACTTCAACACCCCACTCTCAACAAAGGACAGGTCAACTAAACAGAAATTAAACAAAGAAACAATATCTCTGACAGAGGTCATGAATCAAATGGACGTCACAGACATTTACAGAACTTTACAGCCAAACACAAAAGAATTTACCTTCTTCTCAGCACCTCATGGAACCTTCTCCAAAATAGATCATATAGTTGGTCACAAAGCAAGCCTCAACAGATACAAGAAGATTGAAACAATCCCTTGTATCTTGTCTGATCACCAAGGAATAAAGCTAGACCTCAACAACAACAGAAAGAGCAAAAAGCCTACACACACGTGGAAACTGAACAACTTGTTACTAAATGACAGCTAGGTCAGGGAAGAAAGAAAGAAAGAAATTAAAGTCTTCCTAGAACTCAATGAAAATGAAGACACAACATACCCAAACTTGTGGGACACAGTGAAAGCAGTGCTAAGAGGAAAGTTCATAGCACTAAGTGCCTTCAAGAAGAAATTTGAGACAGCTCATTCAAGCAACTTAATGGCCCACTTAAAAACCCTAGAAAAAGAAGAAGCAGACACACCAAAAAGGAGTAGATGACTGGAAATAATCAAACACAGGGCTGAAATCAATCAATTAAAAACAAATAAAACAATTCAAAGAATCAATGAAACCAAGAGCTGGTTCTTTGAGAAAATCAACAAGATCGACAAACCCTTAGCCAAGCTAACTAAAAGGCAGAGAGACACCACCCAATTCAACAAAATCAGAAATGAAAAGGGGGACATCACTACAGACACTGAGGAAATCCAAACAATCATTAGGACTTACTTCAAAAGTCTATTTGCCACAAAATTTGAAAATCTAAATGAAATGGACAATTTTCTTGATCAATTTGACTTACCAAAGCTGAATCAGGACCAGGTAAATCAATTAAATAGTCCTATATCCCCCAAAGAAATATAAGTAGTCATCAAAAGTCTCCCATCCAAAAAAAAAAAAAAAAGCCCAGGATCAGATGGCTTCAGCACAGAATTCTACCAGACCTTCAAAGAAGAGTTAACTCCAATTCTCTTCAAACTATTCCACAAAATAGAAACAGAAGGAACACTACGAAACTCATTCTATGAGCAACAGTCACCTTGGTACCTAAACCTCAAAAAGACTCAACAAAGAAAGAGAATTTCAGCCCAATCTTCCTTATGAACATTGATGCAAAAATACTTAAC
>NW_026594889.1:0-6979 GCF_907164565.1 Psammomys obesus | reverse complement strand
GAGGGGCTTATGGGGGGATACAAAATGAATAAAGTGTAATTAATAAAAAATTTAAAAAAAAAGAAATAAGGACGGTGTCAGAGAAATTACATCCAAGGTTAAATGGTGACCTCCACATATACCTGACATACAGGTTCATGTGCACACACACAAACACACAAATTTGTGAGAATCTGCTGTTGTTATCAGGGGCAAATATTCATTTCAGCATTACAAAAAATCCTGCAAACTGTTTGAAGAGTGTGTAGCCTCTAGAAAAGGGCTGTACATGAAAAGAAAAATTTTCATTAAAAATTCAGGAAGGAAAGGCCATGTTAAAAAGGTTGAAAATAATTGGGATTAGCTATCCTAGAAATGACTAAATGACCACTTAATCCCTGTCTTCATTCCTTCTCTAAACCGGATACGCGCCATCCCCTTCATTGCCTCTAAAATGCTAAAAACTAGAGACAGTGACCTTAAACTAAAACAAAGCAAATGAGAGAACATTCTTAGAACCTTTATAGTCTCCCAGTTGTCACAGCCAGGGCACAGCTGGAGGACAATCAGCTAAATGAAATCAGCCAGATAGAGAAATGCTCTCATTTAAGTAAAACCTCACAAAGTCACGTTTATAGAAATAGAGAGTAGAAAGTTGTGACATGAGGCTGAGAAGTAAGGGGAAAAGGAGATGTTTGTCCAAGAGTATGTAAAATGAGGAAGTTGTGAGGATCAAATGCCCAGAATAGAGAACACAGTTAATGATCCCATGCTATGTACTACAGCAAGCTTCAGAAGACTCAGACTGGCTCATAAGCCAACAATGGAGGCAAACTCCACAGACCCTTCTCTGTTCCAGTGTTATATAACTAAGGTAAGGAATTTGGAACTTGTCTCTGAGGACAGGCTCAAGATATAAGACTCACGACCCATAACATTAAACATTTCTCCAAGCTCCACCAATCCAAGAATTAGTTCATGGCAGAACATACTCTAAAACAAGGGCCATTCTACTCTGGGGTAAAAATATTTACTCCCTTAACTGAAATATGAATTTGGTCTTATCTGTTCTTTCTGAAGAACATGGAAATTTGTGTTTTCACCTAGACAAAAGTAATGCTAAATTTCAGCTCAGGATAATTAACTCATGTATCCCATCACCTCTTCAAAGTCTTGAGGATGTCAGTGTAAAATGAGGGACACACTGCCTGAGGCACTCAGAGAAAGTTTGTAACAGGCTCTTATGTTGTCCAGACTGGTATTCAGCTCTTGGACTCAAATGATCTCCTGCCACACTCTCTAAGGTTCAAAGAAGATCTTTAAAGACTTCTACACACACACACACACTCACGAATGCACACAGTCATGTACACCTATGTGAAGTGATAGGTTTGCCCATTCAGGACAGTCTGTGTTTCAGGCTTGGCATGGTTGGAAAGTCAGGGCTCTGGAGGAAGATATCCATCATTCATCTTGAATTTTTAAATAGGGAAAGAGAAAAGGAGATATGGCATCTGTTGGTGTCTGGAGTTCTCAGGTCTTTAATTCCTTGAATGTGAGGCCGAGTTTCTACCTTGCCCAAGTCTCTGCTGTTGCCATTGTGTTAAACCCAAACACAAGGACCTTCCTGGGAAATAAGGACTTGCTTTGCCACAGAGCAGCTGAGGAAATAAAAGGTCAGTTCTCAAAAGCCCAGCTGGGAGCCAGCTCTGCTTCTTTTGACCTTCCAAACTCCACATTAGAAGGGCAGTGATCTCGGTGATTTACCAGCATGGGCCACTGAGCCTACAATGAGGTAGAGTGCTGCTAAGGGCTGAGTTAATACTTAGGCAAACATATCATGCCAAGTGGTGAGAATGTTTATGTTCTTGGAGGGTCAATCTTTCTGCACTGATGAAGAGAGGGAACACAAACAGGGCATCCAGCACTGTCTCCGAGTCACATGTCCATACAGAACAGACAGCTTAAACAACAACACCACCACCTGCATCTCCTACAGCCAAAGTTGGGCCAGGACTCACTGTCAGTTTCAGATTGAACTCCCAAACACTGGAGTACAGGCACAGGTTGGCATCATTATGCTTCGTGTCCCCCTTACACTGGGAACTGAACCTTGGCTTGGATAATTCGGGTAAGTATCCTACTGAGTGAGCCATACCCTCAGCTTAATGTATATAGCCTCTTAATCACATGAGAGGGGTATTTTTTATACATTCTTCCTTGGGAAAGCTACCCTCTTTTCTTCTCTCGAGGTTCCAGTCCTAAATCTTGAATCCCTTCAGCACCCTTGCTTTACTGGGTGTGTGTTTCTTCCGATTTGGGCTTTAGGGGAGAGTTATCAATTGATTCCAAACTCCTTGTCTCCTGCTGGTTGGGATATCAGGGATAGAATTTAAGCTTATTTTAAAGGAGTAGAAGGGGAAAGAAAGCCTTTGCTATCATATATCTTTAAAGCAGAATGGATACAGGAGTCCTGATTTTAAAATATGAAGATTGACTGTCTCCTACTTAAATCTGTTAACACCCTGTCCTTTTCCAGTGGGAGTCTCCTTTCCAATGCCTTTTCTATTAGCCTAAAACCTGCCTGTGTTTTGTTTAAGGAAAAGGTTTGGGCATGTTCTAAGCCCTGGCAGTGATCCTCAGGAAGCCAAGGAAATGAATCTGGCTCAGCAGAACATTAATTGAGACCAAGACTAGGGACTGGGGTGGGACGGGGGAGGAAAGTAGAGGGCACAGAAAGAATGCATTTTTTTCACAGGGGCTCAAGAAAGATAGAAACCATTGAATAAAGATGAGAGTTGGTGTGTTATGGGTGACAGTAGCAAGAGGCACAGCTCCTCTGGGTCCTTCACAGAGGTATGCATTCAGAGGATGTTTTAGAGACCTTAACTCAGGCCACTAAAGGGATTTCTGTCTCAGTGAGGAAGAAAAGGCTTTCAGGAATAGTGAGGGCAGCCATGACTATTTAGAAGACTGTCCATAGACTTATTGTCTACTAATGCCCATGCAATGGCTCTGCCAATTCTCCCATGTCACCAAGGAGGGTGAATATCCAGCCTCCATGTTAAGTCTCCTGGTCCTGTTGTTGGCATTCTATTTATGTTTGAGAGACTGACTCACCCAGCAAAGGTGTCTGCAGTGACACTGTAGCAGAGACCTGTGTAGATGCCAGCAAAGCTGACAAGGGTGCTTCAGACTTTTCTCTACTGCTTTTGTAACTTTCAGAAAAATATACGTGAATATATGGTTCAAAATTAGGACTTAAAATATTTTTAAAATATCTCAAAACAAAACACTTTTCAGACCAAATAAACGAGGTTGTCAGCTGGACAGATGTGATAGGTCTCCTTGACCCCCTCCCAACTCCTGCAACAAAATTTTCTGGGAACACTTACTGGAGGAAATTTACAGTCATGGCTCTGGAATTCTAGTTGTTCCAGAAAGAGCAAGCCCCACACATTGAGGAGTTTGGCGACTGCTGTAGTAGTCGGATTCTGTGTTTGTAGCCTGGAGTGGCCACAGGAACCAGATAAGACAAAAGGAGCCATTGCTGGGGTAGGGAGTAGCAAGAAGGTGCTCGTGGGGAAGCCATAAGGAAGGGAGTAGCAGAGTACAAGTGATGTGATCAGGGAAAGAAGGCCTCTAAATAGGCAGGGGGAGATAAACATAGGAGGAGGGTAAAGTAACAGTCAGGATGTTTGAACTAGCATAAGGAATCATATTACTAACTATTTACCTTAAAAATCATATAATACATGTGTAAGTCTGTATATAAATATATGATCCTAATTTAAATAAAATTTTATTATCTGGGATTACAATGCTCTCTCTAAGAGCCAAAGGCCACCTAACAAAAACCTCAACACCCAGGCATGAGAAACCCTTTTTTGAGTTGTTGCTTAGAGCTGTCCAAGGGTCTCTCATAACCTACATTGGCCTTTTGCCTTTGGCCTTGCTTGTGCCCACACACTAGCTGTAAAGGGGGAAGGTAAGTCCCTATTTCTAAAGACACCACATACTTCAGACAAAAAGCCCAGAGACCGCTGAGCTGGAACGGACCTGCAAGCCCTCTACTTGGAGGCTAGCTTTCATGGAACCAGAAGATGCTATGAGAGTTTCCAAAGGAGGGAGGTAACCAACAGTCCTAGATGCCTACAAAGCACAGCAAAGACCAGCACGACACAATAAGTGCAACAGGCTTCAACAGGCAACGACCAATTCTGAGAGTGGGAAAAATGATCTTCCCCAGGGTAGAGCACAATTGGTTATCCAGTACCAAAGGTCAGCCCTGAAACCACTAAGAGTAACAAGCAGCCTGAGAGTTTATATTTAACACTATATATTTAGCATGCAGCAGCAATTATTGATTAAAGAGGCCATAAATTTAACAGCAAGAGGGAGTATATCAGAAGGTTTGGAGGGAGTAAAGAGAAGGGATAAATGATATAAATATTATTATAATCTCAAAAATAAAGTTAAAATAAAAATAAAAGGTTTGTGATAAAATTACAAGAAATAATGAAGCATAAAATCACTTGATAATCTTTAAAATGGCAAGCATAACAGCAGGTGGTTTTCTTAATGCATGGTGGAACATTACCCCTGAGTTCAATTTGATGCCTTTACAATCAACTTGCCATATTCCCAGCCCCTATATTTTTATTTAGTTCTCAGGGACTAGTTATTTTAAACAAGGAAATAAAACTTCCATCTATGCCTTGTTCAATGGCTTATATGACACACCTGGGAAATTTTAACATTAACAAAATACCATGCATGATAAACCACCCACTGGTGCCCCTTCATTATTCTTCTCAGGCCTGTCTTTATTCAGGTTTTTACCTCTTGACATTATTTCCTATCACTTACGGAATCACCTGTGCATCAATCAAGTGTAAGTCTACTTTCTTTCTGCTTCTAAGGGTCTGGCCTGGAAGTCCAGGAAATACTTGCAAAGTATATGTTCACCTGGTAAGGCAGTAACGGTCATGCAGAAGCAGTCTCCCAAACTGTCTTTGAGAAGCAGCTCAGCCTCTTTCTTCCTGAAAATCACCTTGTATCATTTTCATTGCTGTTAATCATTTAGAGCAGAAATCTGTATAATAATCCATATATATTAACATATATGATATAATATACAGAACTCTGAAGTTCCCATAGGTCTCGTGCTTCCCCGGTATTTTCTCTTGTCCACATTTTATGTTCTGCATCTGCGTCTCCAGTGAGACTGTCTCACTAGGCTCTCATGGTACTAACCCCGTCCTAGAGAGCAAGCCTTGCCTTCTCAGCTTTGCACGCAGACATAGATGTTCTTCACATCAAGACTCTTGCCTTAAGAGTCCCGGTGTCACTGTGCCTCGTCTACGCAGTCATCGGTAGATGGAGTTTAGTTTCCTCTCCACATTTTAATATGCTAATGTTGCATGTGAGACCCAGCCATTTGTGAGATCCTCAAGAATCCTGTGTTTACCTTGGTGTTTCCAGGTCCTATCACAACCTTGGCAAAAAGAGGGTTCTCCAGAGATAACTGCTGAAAGAGAATCATGTTGGCATGAATTTTGATACTAAGTTTTGTGAAGACAAAAAAAAAAATGTTTTTCCCTGTTCATTACAGAAAGACAATTCCTAGCATAGTCCCTGGGATATTATCAATAAATATTCGTTGAAGGAATGAAGGAAGAAACAACTGAAGATGTATGAGTCTAAGTGTTATGAGACTCTATCCTTAGGTCATCTGGGATTGTTTTCTTAATTGCCCTTTCCTCAGACTGAGCTGTTCGCTTTAGTATAATCATATTATTTAAGGAATATTATATCATATAGGTAGTTCAAACTCCCAGATTTTGCTTAAAGTCAGACTACTTGAACTCAAATAATGACTTAACTCCTTACCCCACATGTAGCTTCAGGCCAAATGTTGGACTTTCATGGTTTCTGCTTCATAATTTGACATAACGGGAGATGATTGTCATATATGGATTGATACTACCTCCAATACTAGTAAAGAATAAGCCTGTAGCCTGGGCTGGCAAGACACCTGGCATCAGACATTTAGAACTTTAGTCTAACCTGCAGGGAAACAAAGTTGCTTTCTTTATGGATTGGACATGAGTTACAAGTGGGAAATCATGGAATAAACATGAAGGAACCAAGAATTCTAGGATTATAAAGACAGGGAGCACATAGGTTCACTGGAGCCATGGCTTGTATTCACTAAATCTCTTTCATTTCTTTCTCTAGGTTGTTTTCCCTTTTTTTTTCTCTCCACTTCCCTCTTCCTCTCCTGCTCTTCTCCTTCCCTTGCCTTTCCCCTTCTTCTTCCTTCCTTCCTTCCTTTAAAAATAATAGAAACATTCACAACCAAACTTATTATCCATTCACCAACTTAATGCAGTTGTATTTGAGAGGAGGGAAAGACATACCTTCGAAGACCCATAATAGTCTGACCTAAATGTCAGGTTGGCCATGATTGTTATGCCTCTCAGCTGTGCCCAACACTGTAATTATCAGCTCTCATGCTGTCCTGGTCATCACAAAGGCACCTGCTGATGCTGGCCAAGTCTTCTTACCTGTCAACTCCTTCCTTTCCTATTCTGTGATCGGAATAGAAAAAAAGAATTCTCCACAGAAGGGTTTATGTAAGAAGAGGCCATCTGTGAGCCAGCTACAAGGCAGACAACACAAACGTCTCCTTTGTCTTCTAAACTATTACTCATCTGTGGTTCTAGGTGTTGAACTAAAGTGATTTCTGAGGTCACCTCTTCAAAATCTGTGCACATTACAGAACCAGAAGGGACAAATGAAACAGCAGTGTTCTTTGGGTGGATTCTAAAGGGAGCTTTTAGCTTAACTTAGAAAACAGCTTTTCTCATAGTCTTTCTCATAGTCTTTCCTGCATAGTCTTCAGTTATTAAAAATGCTATTCACGGAGATAACCTAGAACCCCTGCACATATGTAGCCCATGGCAGTTCAGTGTCCAAGTGGGTTACATAGTAATGG
>NW_026594888.1:0-1186 GCF_907164565.1 Psammomys obesus | reverse complement strand
GTGAAGAGATTAATCTGCCGGCAGCCACATTATACTTTCCCATGAACCGAGGACATAGAACAGGAAGGGGTAGAGATGACAGAGACATGCTCACTGAAAATGACTTGAGCTGTTCTTTTTTCTTGGGCATCTTTCGAATTGGAAACTGACTTGTTAGAATTCACTAGTAAAGACCTACCAGAAGCAACTAGCTATCTACTAGATCAGTTATAAACAAGTAGACTCTGCCAATTCCATTCTAGAAGCAATCAACGACAACCCACGAGTCCCTCCCAGTGGATAACTACAAAATTTAACTGTTGACCTACTAGATTCAAGCAATGAAAAAATAGAGGATTCAATCGCTGCCCTATTAGAATCAATGGAGGAAGCAGGAACACCTACTCTAGAGGAACACACAGTCATTGATAAAGCCACTGAATTTACCCAGTCAAACAGAAAGCTATATCAGGAAACCTCAGTGATTTCTGGTAAGTCAGGGTGTGGTTTAAGGAGGCATGGATAGGTGTTTCTGGGCTCCCATCTTGTGCCTTCCTGCAGGAAAGCCTGCTTTCTTCCACAGCTGGTGACCAGACCTGTCTTCTGTCTTCCCAGTGTTCTCTGCCAATGAGACTGAGACAGTCACTTCCAGCTTTCTCAGTGGAAGAAGCCAGTGAGAGCTCAGGTAGGAGCAATTTCTGCCTTCAAACATACTGACATTACTGTCTGTGTCCTTTTCTTCACTGTTGAGGAAGTGTCACTCAAGTTGGGAAACTTTCTGCTTTGATCTCTGAGGTGGAATAAATTTTACCAAAGTTCTTTGAAACTTAAGGAAAATGGATCACTTTTTCCTGGAACATTTTCAACAGAAGACATTTGTTGTCAGCAGCACATCTTGTTGTCAGCCACCTGATCCCAAGAAAGAGTTTCAGGCAGCTCCAGAGGTTCAGCTCCTTGGGTGTCCATGGGCTTGAAGATATGGTTAGGAAGATGGAACTATTCACCTCCTTTTCTCTTCCAAATGTTATAATTCATTCCAGACAGAAAGCATACTAGGCCATGATTTTGATAAGTATAAATGTCACTTGGATTTATGAACAGAAACAAAGAAGATTTAAGATTTCATGAGTGATTTAAGCAATGACTATCATCTATCATCTATCTATCTATCTATCTATCTATCTATCTATCTATCTATCTATCTATC
>NW_026594887.1:0-2943 GCF_907164565.1 Psammomys obesus | reverse complement strand
TGTCGGGAGCCGCTCCCGCCACTACAAGGTGGCGCCGGTCTCCTGCTTCCTGGTTCTTCTTGCCAGCATTGCTTTGGCGGGAGCGGTTCCCGCCAAAGGCTTTGCGATCTGCGCATGTGCCACCTTATGCTAATGTAGGCTTATGTGGTCCTCCAATTAGGGATCATATGCTAATCAGGTTTTGTGTGGAGCACCAATCACAGACGAACACGTCGCCTTGACTGGCTATTTAAGCAGAGCACAACCCGGGGTCTGGGTCCTTCCTTCACCATCTGCTAAAAGAGCTGTAACAATAAAGTTGTTGCTGGACACTCCTCGGTTGCCGCGTCATCCTTATCGGCGAAGGCTGCGCGCGACAAG
Organism: Psammomys obesus; assembly: GCF_907164565.1. Taxonomy (NCBI): domain Eukaryota; kingdom Metazoa; phylum Chordata; class Mammalia; order Rodentia; family Muridae; genus Psammomys; species Psammomys obesus. The sequence continues at coordinate 2,583 of NW_026594887.1, read as the reverse complement.
TGGTGCCGAAACCCGGGAAGCCGCCGAACCCGGGTAGAGGGACAGCTTTGAGGACCCCGACTGCTCGTCGGAAAGAGGATCCAAGCCAGTGACCTGAGAAACTCCGGAGACTTTTCAGCAAGGTATGATTTCTGTGGTCTGGGTGATTCCGTTTCTCGTTGTTAGTCTCGTTTTCGTTCTTTTCTGTTGTCTGTGTCTTAATTGTGGGAAACGGGATACGGTTTGTATTCGTCCTTTTTGCGACACTGCATAATTTGGCTGTAATCCTCAAGTAGATAACTGAGTTGCCACACCCTCCCCTGTAGATAAAGGAGCAATGGAATAAGCCGCTTCTAGAAGCAGCGCGGGCGCTGTTGAAACAGAAGGAGCTTAAGGTCCCAGATCGGGTGTTGCAGAACTTTCTCAAAGAAGTAGATCGAGTGGCTCCCTGGTTCGTTCTCTCCGGGTCCCTTACGGAAGGATCATGGAGCAAGCTAAGTGGGGATCTGACACGAGAAAAGGAACAGGGGACCCTAAGACCAGGGGTATGGCCACTGTATAAATTGTTCAAATCGTGCATTAAGGATGAGAGGTGCAAGGAAAAGATCAAGGAAGGCCAGCGGGTCTTGTCAGACCATCAGGATAGTGTATCAGAAGCTGAAAAGGGTAAAGAGGCTAATAAAAGGAAGAAGCCTTCTAAGAAAAAAGAAAAGAAAAGTCATGAGAACAAGGATGTGTTAACCAAGCTAGCTAAGTTAGAAAAAAGGGCAGCACAACTTGCAAAGAAGGAAGAGGAGCTTGAAGATAAGGCAAAAAGATTGCAACTCTTACCAACCCCGCAAGAAGAAAAAAAAAGATGAGGATGAAAAACCTAAATTATATCCGCTCCTCACTGAGTTCAAAAATTGCACTCTATCATCTTCTTCTGAAGGGGAGGATGAGCAGGAGTCATCTGACTCTGAGGAGTCGGGTCTTGACCCTGCTGAGCAGGCAGAGTTAGATGAGGAAGCTGCAAAATATGAGGAAGAGAGATATGGCCCCGTCCCGCCTTATTCACCTAGGCGTGGCTCTGTAGCTTTTAAGTGCAGTACAACAGCTCCTCCCTATGAGGAAGTGGAAAAACACACAGGATCAGGAGGAAGGCCGTCACGCATTCCTGAAAAGGAAGTTAGAAAGATACAAGCAGCATTTCCTGTATGGGAAGATGCTCAAAATCAGAGGCAATATGCTCCTCTAGATTTGAAACAACTGAAGACATTGGTGGAGGCAGTACAGACGTATGGTATCAGTGCCTCTTTTACCTTGGCATTGGTAGAGAGGCTAGCTGCTGATGCTATGACTCCTGCTGACTGGAATAATACCGTGAAGGCATGTCTCTCTATGGGTCAATATCTTGATTGGAGAGCAATTTATCAGGAATTATGCATGGCTCAGGCTAGGCAGAATGCAACTAATCAGCACCCTCAATGGAATTATGATATGCTTACAGGTCAAGGTCAATGGGTTGTTAATCAGTCAATGTATCCTGCTGAGGTGTACCAACAGATCAACAAGGCAGCTGTTCGTGCCTGGAGGAGTTTACCAAATAAGGGACAGGTTACCGGAAATTTGACAAAGATTATACAAGGAGCTACAGAGCCTTTTTCAGACTTTGTGGCTAGAATGATGGAAGCAGCAGGAAGAATATTTGAGGACCCTGAGGGCGCAATACCGTTTGTGGAGCAATTAATTTTTGAGCAATGTACCAAGGAGTGTAGGAATGCCATTACTCCCTGGAAAGGAAAAGGAATAAACGCTTGGATGAAAGCGTGCAGAGAGATAGGAGGTCCACTGTCTAATCAGGGCATCGCAGCTGCGGTATTATCAGCTCAGAAGGCTGCAAATGCAAAGTGTTTTAATTGTGGAAAGATGGGTCATATGAAAAGGCAGTGTCGGGCGCCAACTGCGACCCCTAATGCTCAGCCTGTCAAACAGCCAGGGTTGTGCCCAAGGTGTAAAAAAGGAAAGCATTGGGCAAATGAATGCAGGTCTGTTAAGGACAATCAGGGGAGGCCCCTTCCGGAGCGCTCTACTGAGCAGCCAAAAAACGGGAACAGGGGCCCCCGACCCCAGGGCCCAAGACAAATGTATGGGGCCATCCAGCAGACACCCTACCAATCAAAAGGGTTTGTGAAGATGACTCCATCCGGAGAGCAACCTCCGGATCAGCAGGATTGGACTTGCGTGCCACCACCAGAGCAGTATTGACACCTATAATGGGATGTCAGCCTATACCTTCAGATTTAGCAGGCCCCTTGCCAGAGGGTTCAGTGGGACTGATAATTGGCCGCTCATCTGCCACCTTAAAAGGATTGCAAGTTCATCCAGGAGTCATTGATCAAGATTTCACAGGACAAATTCAAATGTTATGTTCCTCCCCTAGAGGGATTAGTGCCATCTCGCCTGGGGACAGAGTGGCCCAACTTTTGATCTTACCCAGTTTACATTAGAACTTCCCAAGTGATAAAACTACTCGAGGAGAAAAAGGCTTTGGTTCCTCGGGAGGACAGCATATGTTCTTGTCATTGGGTATGCAAGAACGCCCTATGATGAGTTTGATAATAG
>NW_026594886.1:0-6539 GCF_907164565.1 Psammomys obesus | reverse complement strand
GTGGTTTAGGTATCAGGGTGACTGTTGCTTCATAGAATGAGTTTGGTAATGTACTTTTTGTTTCTATTTTGTGGAATTGTTTGAGGAGAATTGGTGTTAGCACTTCTTTGAAGGTCTGGTAGAATTCTGCGCTGAAACCATCTAGGCCAGGCCTTTTTTTGGAGGGGAGACTGTGAATGACTGCTTCAATTTCCTTGGGGGATTTAGGGCTATTCATTCTTTCTACCTGATCTTGACTTAATGTTGGAAGATGGACTCTTTCAAGAAAATTATCCATTTCATTTAGATTTTCAAATTTTGTGCCATATAGGTTTTTGTAGTATGACCTAATAATTGTTTGGATTTCCACAGTATCTGTAGTTATGTCCCCATTTTCATTTCTGATTTTGCTGATTTGGATAGTTTCTCTCTGCTTTTTAGTTAGTTTGGCTAAGGGTTTGTCTATCTTGTTGATTTTCTCAAAGAACCAGCTTTTTGTTTCATTGATTCTTTGAATAGTTTTATTTGTTTCTAATTGATTGATTTCAGCCCTGAGTTTGATTATTTCCAGCCGTCTGCTCCTTTTGGGTGTATCTGCTTCTTTTTTTTCTAGAGTTTTCAGTTGGGCCATTAAGTTGTTTGTATGTGATGTTACGAATTTCTTCTTGCTGGCACTTAGTGCTATAAATTTCCCCTGAGCATTGCTTTCAATGTGTCCCATAAATTTGGGTATGTTGTGCCTTCGTTTTCATTGAATTCTAGGAAGTCTTTAATTTCTTTCTTTATTTCTTCCTTAACCCAGCTGTCATTGAGTAACAGGTTGTTCAGTTTCCATGTGCGTGTAGGCTGTTTGTTATTTCTGTTGTTGTTGAGGTCCAGCTTAAGTCCATGGTGGTCAGATAGAATACAAGGGATTATTTCAATCTTTTTGTATCTGTTGAGGCTTTCTTTATGACCAACTATATGGTCTATTTTGGAGAAGGTTCCATGTGGTGCTGAAAAGAAGGTATACTCTTTTGAGTTTGGATGAAAAGATCTGTAGATGTCTATTAGGTCCATTTGATTTAGGGTTTCTGTAAGTGTTTTTATTTCCCTATTTGTTTTCTGTCTAATTGATATGTCCCTTGGTTACAATGTAGTGTTGAAGTCTCCCACTATTAAGGTATTAGGATCAAAGTGTGATTTAAGCTGTAATATTGTTTCATTTACGGATATAGGTGCTCTTGTACTTGGGGCATAGATATTCAAAATTGTGATTTCCTCTTGGTGTATTTTTACTTTGATTAGAATATAGTGGCCCTCCTTATCTTTTTTGATTAAATTGGGTTTAAAGTCTATTTTATTAGATATTAGGATGGCTACTCCAGCTTGTTTTCTGGAACCATTTGCTTGAAAATCATTTTTTCCAGCCCTTTAATCTGAGGTAGTGTTTATCTTTGTTACATAGGTGTGTTTCTTGGATGCAACAGAATGTTGGATCCTGTTTCTGCAACCATTCTGTTAGTCTGTGTCTTTTTATTGGGGAGTTGAGTCCGTTGATGTAGATAGATACTAGTGAGCAAAAATTGTTGCTTACTTTTGATGTGGAGTTGGTGGTGTTACTGAGTTTCATTGTTTGTATTCTTTTGATTTTTTTGTTGTGTAGTTATCTATTTCCTCTGTTTCCTTAGATGTAGTTGTTTTCTTTGATTTCCCTTCTAGTAACTTCTGTAGAGCTGGGTTACTATATAGATATTGTTTAAATTTGGTTTTGTCATGGAATATTTTGAATTCTCCATCTATGTTGATTGAAAGTTTTGCTAGATATAGTAGTCTATGTTGGAATCTGTGGTCCCTTAAGGACTGTATGAGTTCTATCCAGGCCCTTCTGGCTTTCATAGTTTCTGTTGAGAAATCTGGTGTGAGGTGTGATTCTGATAGGTCTACCTTCATATGTTACTTGGCCTTTTTCCCTTGCTGCTTTTAGAATTTTTCTTTGTTCTGTAGGTTCACTGTTTTGACTATGATGTGACGTGAAGAATTTCTTTTCTGGTCTAGTCTACTTGGTGTTCTGTAGGCCTCTTGTATGTTTATGGCCATCTCCTTCTTTAAGTTGGGAAAGTTTTCTTCTATGATTTTCTTGAAAATATTTTCCGGACCTTTGAGCCTGATGTCTTCTTTTTCTTCTACTCCTATTATTCTTAGGTTTTGTCTTTTCATGGTGTCCTTGATTTCTTGGATGTTTTGTGTTTGGAACTTTTCTGATTTTATTTTTTCTTTGAGAGACGTGTCAATTTCTGCAAGTGTATCTTCAGCTCCTGAGATTCTTTCTTCCATCTCTTGTATTCTGTTGGTGATACTTACCTTTGTAGTTCCCGATCTTTTCTCTATGTTCTCCAGCTCCTGGTTTTTCTCTATTTGTGTTTTCTTTACTGATTCTAATTCTGTTTTCATGTCTTGCACCATTTCCTTCATCTGTTTGAATGTGGACTCCTGCTTTTCAATGACAGCTTCTATTTTTTTGTCTGTTTCCTCTCTATGTATCACTAATTGTGCCTCTACTTCTTTGGGTATAATTGCCTGTATTTCTATGAGAGCTTTGTTTATTTCTTCTTTATTTGCCTTCATTTGTGTGGACATTTCTTTAAGAGCTTTGTTCATTTCTTCTTTGTTTGCCTCAGTGTTCGTGGTCATTTCTCTGAGAGCTCTATTTGTTTCCTCTTGGTTCGTCTTGATTTCTTTGGCTATTTCTCTGAGGGCCTTGTTCATTTCATCTTTATGGGCCTCTAATAGCTGGAGCAACATAGGTTTGAGGTCGTTTTCTTGTATATCTAGTGAATTGAAGTGTCCATTGTTTTGTGGGTTTGCTGGTGAGGTCATTATGTCCTGATTTCTGTTGGGAGTGTTCTTATGTCTGCCTCTAGCCATCTGGTTATTTATAATCCTCACTGTTTGTTCCTCGAGTTTATAGTTTGGGCTATGATCCTCTCTTTCTGTTTTCTGGACTGTTTTTTCAGGAAGATGAGAGAAGTTCACTGGTTTGGGAGTGTGCACTGTGGTTTCAGTTTTGCCTAAGTAAGAAATGTGACATTGGCGCTATTCACATGCGCTTTTAGCGGGCACAGTGTGCATGCGTGGGTTCTCTGACTATTGCAGTGTCCTGCAGTCCACTGTTATGCAGTTCTGTCTGAGATCCAGGGATTGTCTGCCTGGATTACCCTGGTGCACCCACAAGGCAGAGGCTTCAACATTGGGGTCGCTATCCCAAGAATCCCTATGATGCCCACACTATGGTTATGGGTGGCAGGGATCTCGTCTGGTTGCTTCTGGAGAGAGGTCCTGGGTCTGGGGCAATCTCTCCCTAGAAGGCTCACTCACTCTCTTGCAGGACCAGTTGGAATGCACAGGGGTTCCCCTTGCTCTCTACTCTCTGATTTGGTCCTGCTGCGGAAAAATGCGCTGGTAGGCTAACAGTCAGCTCTGTGACTCTGTGGCCGCAGGACTCGGTGTCCACCTTTCCTGTGTGCTGCCTCTCTATCCTTTCCCTCTGCCAGGAGGAATTACGTTGATTGGTTTCAGGTAGCACGGGAAAGAGTTAGGTCTAGTGTTCTCAATCCCAGATCCTGGGCCCAGATCTCTCTACCAGAAGCAGCCTTGCAGAAGAAGAACCTATATTTACTGATTCTGAGAGAGTACCAGGTAGGGTTGAGTGTCCTCAGATCCAGAGCTTGGGTTTCTCTGCTAGGGGCTGCTGGGTGTGCTGGAGAGGGGGTGCTGTGTCCTGTTGTAGGCTGCCTCTCTGTCCTTCCCCTCTGACCTTCCCCTCTGCTAGGGCAATCTTATGGAGGTGCTCTCAGAGGAGTTTCAGAAGGGATTGAGACTTCTCAGTCCGATCCTGAGCCAGGGTTTCTCTGCCAGCAGTCCAAGGGGGGCTGCCGGTGATAGGACTTGGTGCAAGACCTTATTGCACTGGACCCAGGAGAGTCTCAGGACGTGTTGAATGACCACAGTCCCAGATCCTGAGCTGAAGTTTGTTTGCTAGGAGCAGTAGGCAGCACTGGGGTCCCAACACTGTGAAGCCACTGTGTGCCTCTTTATCCTTCCACTCCGCTGCGGCAGGGTTATGGTGGCGTTTGGGGGAGTGGCCAAAAGGTTGGGTTGTCTCAGCACCGATCTCGGGTTGGGGTACAGACAATGTGGTCTGTGGCAGATTCTGCTGGACGCCTCCTGGCTCCTCTGAAGACGGAGTAAGGATTTAGAGCTGGGCGCGCAGCTGTTCTCCGTGAGCGGCAGGAGCTCAGTTGTGCTGGCAGCAGGTACCCGCAGTCAGTGAGAACTTCCATGGAAAGACTGGGTGACCCGTGATCTGTCTGGCAACTTTCCTTCCCCGTGGGGTTTTCTTGCGACTGGGACTCTCAGTCTCTGGCAACCTTGTGCCCAACAATCAGCCTGGGAAAGTGATCGGGACAGGCAGGCGTGCAGCTCCAGCGCAGAGATCCAAACCCCCATTACCAGGGATCTCTTCTAGGTTCTGGCTGTGAGGCCCGAGAGTGGACCCAAACGATTCCCACGATGTAGGAGCCTCCCCTCACCTGGGAAACACGAGAGCGCTGTAGTTTTAGGGCCCAGAGTCCAGTCTCCTGGTCGCTGCATGGAGAGTGTTGTCCAGCTTCTCTGACACAGAGTTCTCTCAGCGCCGCAATCTTGGCCCCCCTGGAGGAGATTCCGACTTCCTCATTTTTGATTGCTGAGTAGTATTCCATTGTGTAAAAATACCACAATTGCTGTATCCATTCCCTGTGGATGGACATCTGGGTTGTTCCCAGGATCTGGCTATTACGAATAAAGCTGCTACAAACATGGTTGAGCAAATGTCCTTGTGTACTTGAGCAAATTTTGGGTATATACTTGCATTGGAATAGCTGGGTTTTGTGGAAGCACTATTCCTAATTGTCTGACTAAGCGCCAGATTGACTTCCAAAGTGGTTGTAACAGTTTACATTCCCACCAGCAATGGAGGAGGGTTCCCCTTTCTCCACAACCTCTCCAGCATGTGTTGTCACTTGAGTTTTTCATCTTAGTCATTCTGATAGGTGTAAGGTGAAATCTCAGGGTTGTTTTGATTTGCATTCCCCTAATGGCTAATGAGGTTGATCATTTCTTTAAGTGTTTCTCTGCCATTTGATATTCCTCTATCAAGAATTCTCTGTTTAGCTCTGTTCCCCATTTCTTACTCGGATTACTTGGTTTGTTGCTTTTCAGCTTCTTTAGATCTTTATATATACTGGATATTAGCCCTCTGTCAGATAAAGGGTTGGTGAAGATGCTTTTCCAATCTGTAGGCAGTTGTTTTGTTTGATGACAGTGTCCTTTGCTTTACAGAAGCTTTTAAGTTTCATGAGGTCCCATTTATTGATTGTTGCTCTTAGAGACTGAGCTGTTGGCTTTCTGTTCAGAAAGTTGTCTCCTGTGCCAATGAGTTCTAGGCTGTTCTCCATTTTTTTCTAACCGATTTACAGTATCTGGTTTTATGTTGAGGTCTTTGATCCACTTGGACTTTAGTTTTGTGTGGGGTGATAAATATGGATCTATTTTCATTTTTCTACATGTAGAAATCCAGTTGGACCAGCACCATTTGTTGAAGATGCTGTCTTTTTTCCATTGAATGGATTTGGCTGCTTTGTCAAAAATCAAGTATTCATGGGGGTGTGGGTTTATTTGTGGGTCTTTTATGTGGTTTCATTGATCCTCCCCTCTGTTTCTATGCCAGTACCATGCTGTTTTTATTACTATTGCTCTGTAGTACAACTTGAGATCGGGGATGGAGATACCTCCAGATGATCTGTTATTGTACAGGATCATTTTGGAGATTGTGGGGTTTTTGTTTCTCAATATGAAGCTAGAATCTTTTTTCCAAGGTCTGTAAAGAATTGAGTTGGTATTTTGATGGGAATTGCATTGAATCTGTAGATTGCTTTTGGCAGGATGGCCATTTTGACAGTGTTAATCCTACCAATCCATGAGCACGGGAGATCTTTTCATCTTCTGATATCTTCTTTAATTTATTTCTTAAGAGTCTTGAAGTTTTTCTCAAACAGGTCTTTCACTTGCTTGGTTAGTGTCTCCCCAAGGTACTTTATGTTATTAGTGGCTATTGTGAGGGTGTTGTTTCCCTAATTTCTTTCTTGGCCGTTTTGTCTTTGGTATAGAGGAGGGCTTCTGATGTTTTTGAGTTGATTTTGTATCCTGCCACTTTGCTGAAGGTGTTTATCAGCTGGAGGAGTTCTCTGGTTGAATTTTTGGGGTCACTCATATATACTATCATATCATCTGCAAATAGTGACACTTTGACCTCTTCCTTTCCCATTTGTATCCCCTTGATCTCCTTTAGTTGTCTTATTGCTCTGGCTAGGACTTCAAGAACTATGTTGAAGAGGTATGGAGAGAGTAGGCAGCCTTGTCTTTTCCCTGATTTCAGTGGGATTGATTTAAGTTTCTCTCTATTGAGATTATTGGCTATATGAGCATATTGGCTATATGCTTGCTGTATATTGCCTTTACTATGTTTAGGTATGTGCCTT
>NW_026594885.1:0-21531 GCF_907164565.1 Psammomys obesus | reverse complement strand
TGTGTGTGTGTGTGTGTGTGTGTGTGTGTGTGTGTGTGTGTGTGTGTCTGTGTGTCTGTGTGTCTGTGTGTCTGTGGGTCCTCTTTTCTGAGGAGTAGGGGAGGGAGGGACTGAGAGGAGAGGAGGGAAGTGGATATGATTGGGCCTCTCAAGCCCAGTGGTTAAATATGTTTTAACAAAACCATGTTTGCAGCTATGTTTTTAAAATTGTGATATTTACATGTATTAATTAGGCATATAACAAATATAAAATGGACTGAAAAGTATTTAGCAACAGAGTCCATGTCAGAGTCAGCCCAGGTTCCCTTTACTAGGGAACCCACAGGAACACTGAGTTGCTTATCTGCTACATCTGTGTAGGGAGCCCAGGTCTAGTCTATGCATGGTCTTTTGTGGGTGCTTCAGTCTCCACAGCCTCTCTGGACCCTGGTTAGATGGCTCTGTTGGTCTTCTTGTGGAGTATTTGTACACTCTGGGTCACTCTATCCCCCCCCCACTTTTCTATGAGACTCCCTATACTTTGCCCAATATTTGACTATGAGTCTTAGAGTCTGTTTCAATCTGCCACTGGATGGAGCCTCTCAGAGAGCAGCTATGCTAGGCTCCGGTCTGTGTGCATAGAATATTAATAATAGTGTCAGAGGTTGGCTCTCTTCCATGGGGTGGGTCTTGAGGTGACTTAACAAACTGGGGTAGGTGGATGAGGGGCTCCCCTTTTCTTAGGAATAGGAAAGGGGGGATGGGGAAAGAGGGAGGGAGGATGGTGCTGGGAAGCAAGGAGGAAGAAGGCTTCGATGGAGATGTAAAGTGAATAAATAAATTAATAAATTAATCACTAGATATACAAGAAAATGACCTCAAAACTATGTTTCTCCAGCTATTAGAGGCCCATAAAGATGAAATGAACAAAGCCCTCAGAGAAATAACCAAAGAAATCGAGACTAACCAAGAGGAAACAAATCGTGCTCTCAGAGAAATGACCACAAAAATTGAGGCAAACAGAGAAGAAATGCACAAAGCTCTCAAAGAAATGTCCACACAAATGAAGGCAAATAAAGAAGAAATAAACAAAGCTCTCATAGAAATACAGGCAATTATACCCAAAGAAGTAGAGGCACAATTAGTGATACACAGAGAGGAAACAGACAAAAAAATAGAAGCTATCATTGAAAAGCAGGTGTCCACATTCAAACAGATAAAGGAAATGGTGCAAGACATGAAAACAGAATTAGAATCAATAAAGAAAACACAAATAGAGAAAAACCAGGAGCTGGAGAACGTGGAGAAAAAGATCAGGAACTACAAAGGTAAGCATCAAAAACAGAATACAAGAGATGGAAGAAAGAATCTCAGGAGCCGAAGATACACTTGCGGATATTGACACGTCTCTCAAAGAAAAAATAAAATCAGAAAAGTTCCAAACACAAAACATCCAAGAAATCAAGGACACCATGAAAAGACAAAACCTAAGAATAATAGGAGTAGAAGAAAAAGACGACAACAGGCTCAAAGGTCCGAAAAATATTTTCAAGAAAATTATAGAAGAAAACTTTCCCAACTTAAAGAAGGAGATGGCCATAAACATACAAGAGGCCTACAGAACACCAAGTAGACTAGACCAGAAAAGAAATTCTTCACGTCACATCATAGTCAAAACACTGAACCTACAAAACAAAGAAAAAATTCTAGAAGCAGCAAGGGAAAAAGGCCAAGTAACATATGAAGGTAGACCTATCAGAATCACACCAGATTTCTCAACAGAAACTATGAAAGCCAGACAGAAATCATACAGTCCTTAAGGGACCACAGATTCCAACCCAGACTACTATACCCAGCAAAACTTTCAATCAACATAGACGGAGAATTCAAGATATTCCAAGACAAAACCAAATTTAAACAATATCTACATAGTAACCCAGCTCTACAGAAGTTACTAGGAGGGAAACTCCAAACCAAAGAAAACAACTACATCGAAGGAAACAGAGGAAATAGATAACTACACAACAAAAAAACCAAAAGAAGACAAGCAATGAAACTCAGTGACACCACCAACACCACATCTAAAGTAAGTAACAATTGTTGGTCACTAGTTTCTATCAACATCAACGGACTCAACTCCCGAATTAAAAGACACAGACTAACAGAATGGTTGCGGAAACAGGATCCATCATTCTGTTGCATCCAAGAAACACACCTATGCAACAAAGATAAACACTACCTCAGAGTAAAGGGCTGGAAAAATGTCTTTCAAGCAAATGGTTCCAGAAAACAAGCGGGAGTAGCCATCCTAATATCTAATAAAATAGACTTTCAACCCAAGTTAATCAAAAAAGATAAGGGCGGCCACTATATTCTCATCAAAGGAAAAATCCACCAAGAGGACATCACAATTTTGAATATCTATGCCCCAAATACAAGAGGACCTACATTCGTAAATGAAACAATATTAAAGCTTAAATCACACATTGATCCTAAAACCCTAATGGTGGGAGACTTCAACACTCCACTCTCACCAAGGGACAGATCAACTAGACAGAAAACAAATAGGGAAATAAAAACACTTACAGAGACCCTAAATCAAATGGACCTAATAGACATCTACAGATCTTTTCATCCAAACTCAAAAGAATATACCTTCTTTTCAGCACCACATGGAACCTTCTCCAAAATAGACCATATAGTTGGTCATAAAGCAAGCCTCAACAGATACAAAAATATTGAAATAATCCCTTGTATTCTATCTGACCACCATGGACTTAAGCTGGACCTCAACAACAACAGAAATAACAAACAGCCTACACGCACATGGAAACTGAACAACTTGTTACTCAACGACAGCTGGGTTAAGGAAGAAATAAAGAAAGAAATTAAAGACTTCATAGAATTCAATGAAAATGAAGGCACAACATACCCAAATTTATTGGACATATTGAAAGCAGTGCTCAGGGGAAAATTTATAACACTAAGTGCCTGCAAGAAGAAATTCATAACATCACATACAAACAACTTAATGGCCCAACTGAAAACCCTAGAAAAAAAAGAAGCAGATACACCCAAGAGGACCAGAAGGCTGGAAATAATCAAACTCAAGGCTGAAATCAATCAATTAGAAACAAATAAAACTATTCAAAGAATCAATGAAACAAAAAGCTGGTTCTTTGAGAAAATCAACAAGATCGACAAACCCTTAGCCAAACTAACTAAAAAGCAGAGAGAATATATCCAAATCAACAAAATCAGAGATGAAAAGGGTGACATAACTACAGACACAGAGGAAATTCAAACAATCATTAGGTCATACTACAAAAGCCAATATGCCACAAAATTTGAAAACCTAAATGAAATGGACAATTTTCTTGATAGATTCCATCTTCCAACATTAAGTCAAGATCAGGTAGAAAGACTGAACAGCCCTATATCCCCCAAGGTAATTGAAGCAGTCATTCACAGTCTCCCCTCCAAAAAAAAGCCCTGGGCCAGATGTTTTCAGCGTGGAATTCTACCAGACCTTCAAAGAAGTGCTCACACCAATTCTCCTCAAACTATTCCACAAAATAGAAACAGAAGGTACATTACCAAACTCATTCTATGAAGCAACAGTCACCCTGATACCTAAACCACACAAAGACCCAACAAAAAAAGAGAACTTCAGACCTATCTCTCTTATGAACATTGACGCAAAAATACTCAATAAAATACTTGCAAACCAAATCCAAGAAAACATCAAAGATATCATCCATCACGACCAAGTAGGCTTCATCCCAGGCATGCAAGGGTGGTTCAACATATGGAAATCCATCAATGTAATCCACCACATAAACAAACTGAAGGAGAAAAACCACATGATCATCTCCTTAGATGCTGAAAAAGCATTTGATAAAGTCCAACACCCATTCATGTTTAAAGTCTTGGAGAGATCAGGAATACAAGGCACATATCTAAACATAGTAAAGGCAATATACAGCAAGCCTATAGCCAACATCAAACTGAATGGAGAGAAACTTAAATCAATCCCACTGAAATCAGGGACAAGACAAGGCTGCCCACTCTCTCCCTACCTCTTCAACATAGTACTTGAAGTCCTAGCCAGAGCAATAAGACAACTAAAGGAGATCAAGGGGATACAAATCGGAAAGGAAGAGGTCAAAGTGTCACTATTCGCAGATGATATGATAGTATATATGAGCGACCCCAAGAATTCAACCAGAGAACTCCTCCAGCTGATAAACACCTTCAGCAAAGTGGCAGGATACAAAATCAACTCAAAAAAATCAGAAGCCCTCCTGTATACCAAAGACAAAAGGGCCGAGAAAAAAATTAGGGAAACAATACCCTTCACAATAGGCACTAATAACATAAAGTACCTTGGTGTGACTCTAACCAAGCAAGTGAAAGACCTGTTTGAGAAAAACTTCAAGTCTTTGAAGAAAGAAATTGAAGAAGATCTCAGAAGTTGGAAAGATCTCACATGCTCATGGATTGGTAGGATTAACATTGTGAAAATGGCCATCCTGCCAAAAGCAATCTACAGATTCAATGCAATTCCCATCAAAATACCAACTCAATTCTTTACAGACCTTGAAAAAAAGATTCTCAGCTTCATATGGAGAAACAAAAAACCCAGAATCTCCAAAACAATCCTGTACAACAACAGATCATCTGGAGGTATCTCCATCCCCTATCTCAAGTTGTACTACAGAGCAATAGTAATAAAAACTGCATGGTATTGGCATAAAAACAGAAAGGAGGATCAATGGAACCGCATAGAAAACCCAGAAATAAACCCACACACCTATGAATACTCAATTTTTGACAAAGAAGCCAAAACCATTCAATGGAAAAAAGACAGCATCTAAACAAATGGTGCTGGTCCAACTGGATGTCCACATGCAGAAAAATGAAAATAGATCTATATTTATCACCCTGCACAAAACTAAAGTCCAAGTGGATCAAAGACCTCAACATAAAACCAGATACTCTAAATCTGTTAGAAGAAAAAGTGGGGAACAGCCTAGAACTCATTGGCACAGGAGACAACTTCCTGAACAGAACACCAACAGCACAGGCTCTAAGAGCAACAATCAATAAATGGGACCTCATGAAACTCAAAAGCTTCTGTAAAGCAAAGGACACTGTCATCAAAACAAAGCAACTGCCTACAGATTGGGAAAGAATCTTCACTAACCCTTTAACTGACAGAGGACCAATATCGAGTATATACAAAGAACTAAAGAAGCTGAAAGGCAACAAACCAAGTAATCCACTTAAAAAATGGGGAACAGAGCAAAAGAGAGAATTCTCTGTAGAGGAATATCGAATGGCAGAGAAACACTTAAAGAAATGCTCATCCTCATTAGCCATCAAGGAAATGCAAATCAAAACGACCCTGAGATATCACCTTACACCCATCAGAATGGCCAAGATAAAAAAACTCAAGGGACAACACATGCTGGAGAGGTTGTGGAGAAAGGGGAACCCTCCTCCACTGCTGGTGGGAATGTAAACTGATACAACCACTCTGGAAATCTATTTGGTGCTTTCTAAGACAATTAGGAATCGTGCTTCCTCAAGACCCAGCTATACCACTGCTAGGTATATACCCAAAGTTTGCTCAAGTACACAAAAGGGATATTTGCTCAACCATGTTTATAGCAGCATTATTCGTAATAGCCAGAACTTGGAAACAACCCAGATGTCCATCAACGGAGGAATGGGTACAGAAATTGTGGTATTTTTACACAATGGAATACTACTCAGCAATCAAAAAGGAGGAAATCATGAAATTTGCAGGCAAATGGTAGGATCTAGAAAAGATGATCCTGAGTGAAATATCCCAGAAGGAGAAAGACAAACACGGTATATACTCACTTATATAGACCTATAAGATATGATAAACAGGAGGGGGCAAGATGGCAGAGCCGGGAGGACTCTCATTCTGAGGAGCAGCACAGCAGGATTGGAACAGTGACCAGCAATCAGAACTTGTGGCCATAAAACAGAAGGGATTGTGTTTCACAGTTTAGAGGATACCCTACGGTGGGGGATTCAATCAGCTTTAACTCACCCGGCTAAACCTCGGAAGAGATCCCGGTTCCACCAGGCGCTTGGTCACCAGCCCAGAGCTACCCGCCAGCGCAATCTGGTCACGGTCCCAGACTGAACTGTGGGCCCACAACACCATAGACTGGATTTCCCAGTCTAGAGATAACCCCACAGAGTAGGAAACAATTGGGACCGACCTCAGGTTACCCAGACATACCCTGAAAAAGACTCAGGTTCCGCGGGTGCCCCAAGAGCCAGTCCGGACCCAGAGCCGGGACACAGGCACCTGCCTGCGCGCCTGATTCGCCGCCTCAGATAGAACTGTGGGCACCAGGGCACCAGGGCACCAGGGCACCAGACTGCGTGTCTCTGGCAGGAGGAAACCCCAGGCGGAGGGGGTCAACAGCTCTAATGCTTAGGACACCCAGCACCAAAACACTTCCTGGACTCACGCAGAGTCTAGTGCAGGAAGGAGCACTGTGCTCTGCCACCATTATTGAGTTCCCCTAGGGCACTGGGACACACAGCTGCATCCTCAGACCTACAAAAGCCAGAGAGCCATTACAGCAGCCCTCAGATACTCTGCCAAGCATCAACCAGTTATTCCTACCTAGACTGTCAAAACTGTGGGAATCCCTGGTCCTTCAAGAGGGCTGCACCCACAGCGTCTGGATCAGAGCAGTGCCTGCAGCCGCCATCCCAGACAGAGACGCACAGCTTCTGGTCCAGAGTGAGGCACCCAGCCTCCAGACCAGAACAGTGCCCCCAGGTGCCAACTCAACTTAGGTGCACATTCTCCAGGTCCAGAGCAGAGCAATCAGCCTCTGTCCCAGAGACTTGCTGAGTGCACCTCCCACTTTCCCGGACAGAACTGTGTGCCCCAGGATAACAGACTGAGTTTCCCTGTTGGGAGAAAACCCCACAGCTAGGGAATCAGCAGGTTCTTCAAGAGGACTGTACATGGAAATTTAGTGAGCAGCAGCACACTAAATTTATAACAAGAAACCCAGCAGTGGGGCATCTATCTTGAGAAATTCTATGGGTAAGAGGAGATCCCCCCTGCTTAACATAGACCACAGCTACTACTCAGGGCTATAAACCTGAGGTGAGCAGTGGCAACTCCTGAGAAACACTGGCCATACAGTGACCATAACCAAAAAGCAGAGAAGGACCCCTTCAGGAAAAATCATCTTCCAGCCAAGGGGATACTCCCTACCTCAGGACTCCAGGAAGCACAGAAACTAACAGCCAACACCTAAATCAGCCCAATGGGTAGAGGTCAGCGTAAAAGCTCAACCAACAAAAGACAGAGCAATATGGCATCTCCAGAACCCAGCCGTCCAGGGGCAAACAGCCCTGAACAATGCAGCATAATAGAAAATCAAGAAGATGACCTTACATCTATGTTGATGAAGAGGATTATAGAGGAAACAAATAAAATACGTAAAGAATTAGGGGAAGATAAAACCAAACAGATCGTGGCTATCCGTAAAGAAATGGAGGAAGATAAAGACAAGCAGATTAGGGCCATCCATGAAGAAATACGGGAAGATGCAGCCAAACAGCTTGTGGCCTTCAGAGAAGAAATAATTAAATCACTGAAAGAAATAAAAGAAACAGAGTTGAAGGAACTAAAAAAAAAAAAGAGGAAAATACAAGCAGACAGGTAAAGGACGTAAACAAAACAACTCAAGACCTGAAGATAGAACTAGAAAAATTAAAGAAAACACAAGTGGAGGAAATAATGGAGAGGAAGAATTTAGGGAAGAAAACAGGAACTACAGAGGTAAGCATAACCAACAGAATACAAGAAATGGAAGAAAGAATCTCAAGTGTAGAAGATACAATGGAAGGAATCGACGTATCTGTCAAAGAAAATGTTAAATCCAAAAAATTCCTGACACAGACTGTCCAAGAAATCCAAGACAATATGAAAAGACAAAATCTAAGAATAGGAATAGAGGAAAAAGAAGACTCCCTTCTCCAAGGCCCAGAAAATATTTTCAACAAAATCATTGAAGAAAATTTCCCCAAGTTAAAGGAGAAGCCAATAAGGATACATGAGGCCTACAGAACACCCAACAAATTTGACCAGAAAAAAAATCCTCCCGCCACATAATAATCAAAACAGTAAGAATACAGAACGAAGAAAAAATACTAAAAGCTGCAAGGGAAAAAGGCCAAGTAACATATAACAGCAAACCCATTAGAATCACACCTGACTTTTCAACAGAAACTGTGAAAGCCAGAAGGGCCTGGACAGATATTATGCAGACCCTAAGAGAACACAGATGTCAGCCCAGGTTACTATATCCTGTAAAACTCTCAGTCCTCATAGTCAGAGAAAACAAGATATTCAATGACAAAAACAAATTTCAACAATACCTACACACAAATCCAGCATTACAGAAGACACTGGAAGGGAAAATACAACCCAAGAAAATTAGCTTCTGTCAAGAAAACACAGGAAATAATTAACCTTACTACAGAAAAACAAAAAGCAACCAAGCACACAACCTTATGAACACAGCCAACATCAAAATCAAAGGATCTAACAGCCACTGGTCATTAATCTCTCTCAACATCAATGGACTCAACTCTCCAGTAAAAAGACACAGATTGACAGAATGGATACGTAAACAAAACTCAGCAATCTGTTGCATACAAGAAACACACCTAAGGCACAAATATAGACATTACCTGAGGGTAAAAGGTTGGAAGACCACTTTCCAAGCAAACGGACCCAAGAAACAAGCAGGAGTAGCCATTCTAATATCTGATAAAATAGACTTTCAACCAAAATTAATAAAAAGAGATTGGGAAGGACACTTCATACTCATCAAGGGAAAATTCCACCAGGAAGACATCACAATCCTGAACATCTATGCCCTAAATACAAGAGCATCCACATTTGTAAAAGAAACATTGATAAAATTTAAACTACATATAGATCCCCACACATTAATAGTAGGAGACTTCAACACCCCACTCTCAACAAAGGACATGTCAACAAAACAGAAATTAAACAAAGAAACAAGATCTCTGACAGAGGTCATGAATCAAATGGACCTTTACACCCAAACACAAAAGAATTTACCTTCTTCTCAGCACCTCATGGAACCTTCTCCAAAATAGACCGTATAGTTGGTCACAAAGCAAGCCTCAACAGAGAAAAGAAGACTGAAATAATCCCTTGTATCCTGTCTGATCACCATGGAATAAAGCTGGACTTCAACAACAGCAACAGAAATAGCAAAAAGCCTACACACACATGGAAACTGAACAACTTGTTACTAAATGACAGCTGGGTCAGGGAAGAAATAAAGAAAGAAATTAAAGCCTTTCTAGAACTCAATGAAAATGAAGACACAACATACCCAAACATGTGGGACACAATGAAAGCAGTGCTAAGAGGAAAGTTCATAGCACTAAGTGCCTTCAAGAAGAAATTCGAGACAGCTCATTCAAGCAACTTAATGGCCCACTTAAAAACCCTAGAAAAAGAATCAGACACACCAAAAAGGAGTAGACGGCTGGAAATAATCAAACTCAGGGCTGAAATCAAGTAATTAGAAACCAATAAAACAATTCAAAGAATCAATGAAACCAAGAGCTGGTTCTTTGAGAAAATCAACAAGATCGACAAACCCTTAGCCAAGCTAACTAAAAGGCAGAGAGACACCACCCAAATCAACAAAATCAGAAATGAAAAGGGGAACATAACTACAGACACTGAGGAAATCCAAACAATCATTAGGACTTACTTCAAAAGTCTATACTCAACAAAATTTGAAAACCTAAATGAAATGGAGAATTTTCTTGATCGATTTGACTCACCAAAGCTGAATCAGGACCAGGTAAATCAATTAAATAGTCCTATATCCCCCAAAGAAATAGAAGCAGTCATCAAAAGTCTCCCATCCAAAAAAAGCCCAGGACCAGATGGCTTCAGCACAGAATTCTACCAGACCTTCAAAGAAGAGCTAACTCCAATTCTCTTCAAACTATTCCACAAAATAGAAACAGAAGGAACATTACCAAACTCATTCTATGAAGCCACAATCACCTTGGTACCTAAACCCCACAAAGACTCAACAAAGAAAGAGAATTTCAGGCCAATCTCCCTTATGAACATTGATGCAAAAATACTTAACAAAATACTTGCAAACCGAATCCAAGAACACATCAAAGATATTATCCACTATGACCAAGTAGGCTTCATCCCAGGTATGCAGGGGTGGTTCAATATACGGAAATCCATCAATGTGATCCACCATATTAACAAACTGAAAGAAAAAAACCACATGATAATCTCCCTAGATGCTGAAAAAGCATTTGACAAAATGCAACATCCATTCATGTTTAAAGTACTGGAGAGATCAGGGATACAAGGCACATATCTAAACATAGTAAAGGCTATTTACAGCAAGCCTATAGCCAACATCAAACTGAATGGAGAGAAACTTAAAGCAATCCCACTGAAATCAGGGACAAGACAAGGCTGCCCACTGTCTCCATATCTCTTCAACATAGTGCTGGAAGTCCTTGCTAGAGCAATAAGACAGTTGAAGGAGATCAAGGGGATACAGATGGGAAAGGAAGAAGTCAAATTATCACTATTTGCAGATGATATGACAGTATATATGAGTGACCCCCAAAACTCTACCAGGGAACTCCTACAGCTGATAAACACCTTCAGCAAAGTGGCCGGATACAAAATTAACTCAAAAAAATCAGTAGCGCTCCTGTATACAAAAGACAAAAGGGCTGAGAAAGAAATTAGAGAAACAACACCATTCACAATAGCCACAAATGACATAAAGTACCTTGGTGTAACCCTAACCAAGCAAATCAAAGACTTGTATGAAAAAAATTTTAAGTCTCTGAAGAAAGAATTACAGGAAGATATGAGAAGATGGAAAGATCTCCCATGTTCATGGCTTGGCAGGATTAACATAGTAAAAATGGCCATCTTACCAAAAGCAATCTACAGATTTAATGCAATTCCCATCAAATTGCCAACACAATTCTTTACAGACCTGAAAAGAAAAATTCTCAACTTCGTATGGAATAACAAGAAACCAAGAATTGCTAAAACAATCCTCTACAATAAAAGATCTTCTGGAGGTATCTCCATCCCTGATCTCAAGATGTACTATAGAGCAACAGTTATAAAAAACTGCATGGTACTGGCATAGAAACAGAATGGTGGATCAATGGAATCAAACAGAAGACCTAGAAATAAACCCACACACTTATGGACATCTGATTTTTGACAAAGATGCCAAAACCAAACAATGGAAAAAAGATAGCATCTTCAACAAATGGTGCTGGTCCAACTGGATGTCTACATGTAGAAAAATGAAAATAGATCCATACTTATCCATACCCTGCACAAAACTGAAGTCCAAGTGGATCAAAGACCTCAACATAAAACCAGACACATTAAATCGGCTAGAAAAAAAAGTGGGGAATACCCTAGAACTCATTGGTACAGGAGAAAACTTCCTGAACAGAACACCAACAGCACAGGCTCTAAGAGCAACAATCAATAAATGGGACCTCATGAAATTGAAAAGCTTCTATAAAGCAAAGGACACTGTCATCAAAACAAAGCGACTGCCTACAGATTGGGAAAGAATCATCACCAACCCTTTATCTGACAGAGGACTCATATCCAATATACATAAAGAACTAAACAAGCTGAAAAGCAATAAACCAAGTAATCCACTTAAAAAATGGGGAACAGAGCTAAAGAGAGAATTCTCTGTAGAGGAATATCGAATGGTAGAGAAGCACTTAAAGAAATGTTCAACCTCATTAGCCATTAGGGAAATGCAAATCAAAACAACCCTGAGATTTCACCTTACACCCATCAGAATGGCCAAGATGAAAAACTCAAGGGACAACACATGCTGGAGAGATTGTGGAGAAAGGGGAACCCTTCGCCACTGCTGGTGGGAGTGTAAACTTGTACAACCACTCTGGAAATCAATCTGGCGCTTTCTCAGACAACTATGAATAGCGCTTCCTCAAGATCCAGCCATACCACTCCTAAGCATATACCCAAAAGAGGCACAAGTACACAATAAGGACATTCGCTCAACCATGTTTGTAGCTGCTTTATTTGTAATAGCCAGAAGCTGGAAACAACCCAGATGCCCCTCAACTGAAGAATGGATGCAGAAACTGTGGTACATCTATACAATGGAGTATTACTCAGCAATGAAACAGAAGGAAATCATGAAATTTGCAGGTAAATGGTGGGACCTGGAAAGGATCATCCTGAGTGAGTTGTCCCAGAAGCAAAAAGACATGCATGGTATATACTCACTCATATAAACATACAATATAGAATAAACCCACTAAAATCTGTACATCTAAACAAACTAAGCAAAAGAGAGGACCCTAACTAAAATGTTCAATCCCCATCCTGAAAGGCAAAGAGGATGGACATCAGAAGAAAAAGAAAACTGGAAACAACCTCGGAACCTGCTACAGAGGGCCTCTGAAAGCCAGAAGAAAACAGGAAAGAACCTTGAACCCTGCCACAGAGGGCCTCTGAAAGCTTCTGCAGTATAGACTGTCAAAGCAGATGCTGAGCCTGATGGCCAACTGATAGGCAGAGTGAATGGAATTCTATGTAAGAAGTGGGAAATAGTAAGAGCTGGAGGGGACGGGAACTCCACAAGGAGAGCAACAGAACAAGATAATTTGAACACAGGGAACTTCCCAGAGACTCATACTCCAACCAAGGACTATTCGTGGAGATGACCTGGAACCCCTGAACAGGTGTAGCCCATGGCAGTTCAGTGTCCAAGTGGGTTACATAGTAATGGGAAGAGGGACTGCCTCTGACATAATCTGATTGGCCTGCTCATTGATCACTTCCCCCTGAGGGGGGAACAGCCTTACCAGGCCACAGTAGAGGACAATGCAGCCACTTTTGATGAGAACTGATAGACTAAGATCAGAAAGAAGAGAAGAACCTCCCCTATCAGTGGACTTGGGGAGTGGCATGCATGCAGAAAGGGGAGGGAGGGTGGGATCGGGAGGGGAGGAGGGAGGGGCTTATGGGGGGATATAAAATGAATAAAGTGTAATTAATAAAAAATTTAAAAAAAAGATATGATAAACATAATGAAATCTATACACCTAAAAAAGATAATCAAGAGAGCGGACATGGGGTAAGATTATCAATCCTCGTTTAGAAAGACAGATGGGATGTGCATTGAACATATGACAGGAGTCTACTGAGCGCATTTGAAAGACTTTAACTAGCAGTGTTTTCAAAGCAAAGACTCATGACCAAACCTTTGGCAGAGTACAGGGAATCATAAGAAAGAAGGGGAGTTAGTCTGATGAGGAAAGGTTAGGAGCTCCACAAGGACCAAATATATCTGGGCACAGGGTCTTTTCTGAGACTGACATGCAACCAAGGACCATGTATGAATGTAACCTAGAACCTCTGCTCAGATGTAGCCTGCAGTAGCTCAGTAACCAATTGGTTTCCCATAGTGAGGGGAACAAGGACTATTTCTAACAGGAACTCAATGACTGGCTCTTTGGCCTCCCTACCCCCAAGGGAGGAGCAGTCCTGTTAGGCCACAGAGGAGAGCTTTGCAGCCAGTCCTGAAGATACCTGATAAAACAGGATCAGATGAATGGGGAGGAGGTCCCCCCTATCAGTGGACTTGACTAGGGGCACGGTGGAGATGAGGGAGGGAGGGAGGGACTGGGAGGGAATGAGGGATGGGATCGGGACACGGCTGGGATACAGAGTTAATAAAATGTAACTGATAAGAAAGAAATAAAATAAAATAAATAAATTAATTAAAATATATTTGGCAAAATTTCACAGAATCTGCATTTGAGTAGCTGAGTCACACAGTAGAATTTTTTTCTCTGTTACAGTAACAGATTTACTCCACAGTGACTCTTACCACCTGAAAGACCATCATGAGTATAGAACCTTGAGTATTGATTTGACTATTAACACAGTGGCAAAACTGACAAGGTGGAGTCGGGAACTTTCCCTCATGGATGCCTGGCATCACCATGAGAATAAGCCAATCTGACTTTCTAACACACTCCATGGATACAAGAGACACAAAGAGCCAAGTGATCCTACCTCAGGCCACTGTAGCATAGCCAGCTGAACACACACACACACACACACACACACACACACACACACACACACACACCACCTGGGATCTGGTAAGGTGTGCTGAGGCCCAGATGAGCAGAAGTTCTTAGAAATTTCAGATAGTTGTTATTTAAGCTGATATTTAATGTTCTGTAGAATGATAAAACCTTGTTGTTTAGGATTTTATTCAGTGTTAGGCTTAATGAAAAAAGGCTGAGCTAATTAAGTATTTATACCTAAGCATATTGATTCAAGTAGTAAATGATAAAGCACGGGTGTTGGGATACTGCTCAGAATACTGACTGCAGACAGACAGCCCAGTCAGTATTTTGAAATCAAAGATAAACAGGCTGAGGCAGAAAAGAGAGATCAAAATGGTGCTGATTTTCATCAGTTCAGGAATCAGCGAAGCTTTTCCTGTAAAGGAGAGATAATAAGTGCATACAGCAGGCAGGCAGTGTGGTCTACTTCAGTCTGCCCCAGCACAGTGAGTAAACAAATTGCTGGAGTAAGGTACCAAGTCATTTGCCAAAGCAGATCTAACTGTGGCCTGCAGGGTGTAGTTGGAAGATCCTACCTACGTCTCTGCATTTGCAATCCCTTATTTATGCTCCTATTTCCATGTATCTGATTCATTTCATAAGCAGAAGGCATAGAAAGTCATGAAATTTAGAAAGTTGATAAGTCATATCAAATCTACATGTGAATTTAACCTTTTATTTTAAATATTTTTAAAACAAAGTTGAAATTTCAATACAAATAGAAAGCAATAACAGAGAGACATGAACACTAAAAAATTAGTAAAATGAATTAAATTTTATAAAATTTTAGATTTGGTAAGTAAATGTAAGAACTGATCATATGGAAATATTTATTTATTGGTTGGGTGGTTGATTGATTGACATGGGTTCTTAACATGTAGCCCTGGCTCGCCTGAAACTTTGCTGTCCAGACCAGTCTGATTCACCTGCCTCTGCTGTCCCAGTGCTGAGCTTAAAGGCATATGCCATCACATTTGGCAGACATAATTTTCATAGTTTGAAATATTATCATGAGACTCTTGTGCAAAAGGTACCTGTAAGAGCCAGAGTTACGGTTTTAGTTTTAATTATTGCGCCTAAAAGTTCCATCAAACAAAATGTCTATAACCTGTAAGCCCCTTGTCCATGGATAGATACTTCCTGAAATGCTATAGGCTAGTATTTATGGGAAATAACAAGCCATGTGTTTTTACTTCCCTAAACAAGTTTATTTGACCCAGCTGTGCTGGAATGTGCTTAATCGCATGCAGGTGAGAGATCTGTGGGCAGGAAATATCTCAGGATATATGCTTGTCCATGATGGGTAGGTGGGTAAGAAGTATGTCAGGATATGTGCTAGCCCTTAATTCTATCTGATGGGAAATACAGTGGCTTTATGGGTGTGCCTTTTTAAACCTCTGCAAAATGTGACTTGTTGCCATTTTCTGGGAACCCAGGAATGGACCTTGCAAGAGTCCATCATCCTTGCTAGTATTTAATTAAAGCTTACTTCAAATATGGCTCAAAATTGTGGTATTGGTCTTATTCTGGCCAAATGGACTAACAGTACTAATGTTTTATTCTCCCCCCTCAAATCTCCATAATTTTCTACCTTCTTTTTTCACAATATGGAACTTTGGTTTAGAAGCCATGGGTCATCCTTCCTCCTACAAGTTACTGTTACTCATGAAATGTATACAGAGGCCAGAGGTAAAGGCAAGCTTAGCGTGGTAAACTTGTGCTAATGAAGGTAAAGTGAAAAACAGTCACATACCCTGTGCTCCCTGTTGAGCCTTCCTGATCCAGACACTTTATTGTAGAACATGTTGTAGCTGAGATTAATACTGAAAGCCTTAGACAAGTCAGTGTTAGTCTTCCGGGATCTTCGCTCCCTCCGCTTTGAAACGAGGGCAATGATTTTACTTACAGTACTGAGCTTGTATGGGTATGTGGCTTCAGTGAGACAGTTGAAAGGAAAAGTATCAGCTCAAGACCACCAGACCAAGTTCTCAGACCAAGTTGTCAGTACAAAGGAGATTTATTTGCCCCTGTAGGGACAGAGGGCATGGATAAGACAGGAGACAGAGGAAGAGGGAGAAAAGAAAGGGAACAAAGGAGAGGGAGAAGGGGAAAAAGAAACAGAGGAAGGGTATTTGTCCTGGAAGGTAGAGGATGGGACAAAGGATTTACTCTGGGTAGAGAGGAGAAAAATGTGGCCCATAGGTAAAGGGCAGTTTATAAAGGCACAAGGGGAAATACCATTTTAGGCTGAGGTGTTTAATTGGGCATGTTAATTAGGTGAGCCAAAAGGAGTTTTGATTGCTGGGTCTTAGTGGTCAGCCTCAGGAGGAGTGATTGGCCAAGTAAGGAAATAGACCTTGGGAGCTAGTTTTAAGAATGTAATCGAATGGTTTTCAGCAAGGTAGAGGGTATGAGAAGGGCAAGGCCTGCTAGAGTCATGTTTACCATGCTCAGTAGTGCTAGAGTCTCCTCAACAGCGTTCCTGAAAGTCCCTTCAAATGTGCTAGAATGAAAAAGTTACTTTCGTTGACAACACTATGTAAATGCTTGTGAATTCCACAAGTTTATTTTAAACTCACACTTCTTCCATTTGCTCTGGAAACCGGCTTCAATCACCTGTTTTAAAGTCAGCACATCTTAGGAAAAGGATGCCATGGGCTACATCTGTGCAGGATGGCAGTTCAGTGTCCAAGTGGATTCCCTAGTAAGGGGAAGAGGGACTCTCTGACATGAACTGATTGGCCTGCTCTTTAATCACCTCCCCCTGAGGGGGAAGCAGCCTTCCCAGGCCACAGAAGAAGACAAGGCAGCCACTCCTGATGAGACCTAATTGACTAGGATCAGAAGGAAGAAAAAGACCTCCCCTATCAGTGGAGTTGAGGAAGGGCATGCGTGCAGAGGGGGGAGGAAGGGAGAGATTAGGACGGGAGGAGGGATTAGAACCACAGGGGGGATACAAAGTGAATAAAGTGTAATTAATAAAGAATTTTAAAAAAAGAAAAGGATGCATAAAGCATCGTGGTTCACAAGCACAGGACTGCTCACTGTAGGCATAGCCCTCTCCTGAGGAGGCTAAGCTCAGTGTGAGACCCAGAGTGTCAAGCTCATTATAGTCTGAATATTGATGGTGGCAGCTCCTCAGAGTATGTTGTCCTTGGTCATTCACATTATAATCATTTATTTTGATGTCACTTGTTAATTGGGTGATTACAAAACAACAGAAATTCTTCCCCCACTACCTCTCTGCTATGAGATAAGGGATGACAACTCCTGGATCACGAATACTGACATTCTGTCCCAACTACTGAGTAATATTGTGACAGGCAGAGCCAGTACAGGGGTTCCTCCACCTTGTATTCCTCCTGAGGCAATTTAAGGTTTAACTAGAATTTTATCTCCTTGATGAAGAATTTTCATGGGAAAATTACCAAACTCTATTCTACGAACCCAAGATCAAGATGCCCTAGCGAACTAATGTTAGTTTCTTCTGCAGAATCTCTTCCAGCTCACCACTTATTTTAGCTTCCTGTTTGCTTGTGCAAACTCCCCTTCAGCTTCAAAGTGAGAAGACACCAGGATATGGTCTTTGCCTTTAACAGCCATTAGATCTAAATGTTCAGGTCACTCTTAGGACTGGAATACCTGAATATTGTCCCAGCCAGCTGGAATAAAGACTTTCAAGTGGCTATAAATGGTATCTGAGTGAATATCTCTGGTGGGTTCCTGTGAGAGCCAAAGTTATGTTTTAAGTTTTAATTACTGTGGCTAAGAGATCCATGAAACAAAAATGCCCTTAAGCTGTAAGCCCCTGGTCCAAGGATAGATACTTCCTGTAACACTGAAGGCTAGTGTTTATAGAAGGTAACAATCGCATGTTTTTTGCTCTCCTAAACAAGTTTGACTCAATTGCCCTGGATGTGCTGGATCACATGTAGGCAGGAGGTACATGGGCAGGAAATAGGTCAGGATATGTGCTTGCCTCTGATTGAATGTAGGTGGGAGGTTTGCAGGCAGGAAGTATGTCAGGATATATGCTTGCCCCTGATTAGACCTGATGGGTAATAGGATAGCCTTATTGGTATGCCTTTGTAGGTCTCTGCAAAATGTGACTTGTCATTCTCTGGGAATCCAGGAATGGGCTTGGCTAAAGTCTATCATCCTGGCCAGTATCTAGTTAAAGCTTGCTTCAAATTTGGCTCAAAAATTGTTGAACTGGTGTTTTTCTTGATATTTTCATGTTTGACACTCCCCACAATGATATCAGGAATAAAGTAGACGAATTTTCTTTTCAATCAATTTATTGTGTATCTATTGGTAACCATAATTATATACTTTAATTTACAAATTGATAAAGTAAATGTAAGTGAGAAAATAGGTAGACTTGTTTTCACCAGTCGAGGCTCAGTGGTTTGGATAAACTTTTTTAATTTAACTATTTTATTTGATAATTATATATGGGTATACTATATTTATTATTATATCTCACCCTTCTCCTCCACTCGTGTCTTTTTCCACTATCTTTCAAATTAATGACTTCCGTTATTATTGATATATACACACATGTATGTATATACATATATATACTGCTAACTCTGTTTAGTGTTGTTCATAAGCACATATGTTTTCAACTGATCACTTGAGATTGGATAATCTATCAGGTAGCTTGTTCCTGGGCAAAACTGATACTCTCCACCCCAACCTTCACAACCACCGGTTGCCTTTAGCTCTTCATCTAGAGGTGAGACCTTGTGAGATCATGCTGACATGGACACTTGGCCCAGTTAAGATATTGCCAAAGGTACAATAGTAGTGCTTTTATGTTGTCTAATTGGATTTAAGGCTCAGCCAGTAGCAGGGGATTCATGCCTGGTACTATAAACCTAGCCAATTTCTCCTGGCTGCTGAGGTCATAGATCCTAGAGGAGAACTTACTGCTGCCATTTTCCTATGCCAATATAATTTCTAATTGAATTCTAAATGTATCCTCATGCCCACAGATAAATTTAGCTCTTATCCCTCACCAAAAATGTTCTTTATGGGAAAGACTTAAAAAGTCACTGTCTTACTAGTTTGGGATACAACAAAGGAACACGTATAAGAGGAAGAAAAAGCCAAGAAGAACAGTAAGAATCATCCTTACACAGTGTAAGAAGCATATGCAATTTCTCACTTCTCTTTAAAAAATATAGAAATTAGGCTGCAGAGGAACATGACAAAAGAAATTTGAACTTCTTTTAATAAAATTTTATTTTTTATATTGGTTTTGTCATCTTTGTAAAAATCAAGTATCCATAGGTGTGTGGGTTTATTTCTGGGTCTTTCTGGGTCTTCTATTCGAGTCCATTGATCCATCATTCTGTTTCTATGCCAGTACCATGCAGTTTTTATTACTATTGTTCTTTAGTACAGCTAAAGATCAGGGATAGAATACCTCCAGATGATTGGTTGTTGTACAGGATGGTTTTGGAAATTCTGTGTTTTTTGTTTTTCCATAGGAAGTTGAGAATTTTTCTTTCAAGGTCTGTAAAGAATTGTGTTGGTATTTTGATGGGAATTGCATTGATTCTGTAGATTACTTTTGGCAGAATGGCCATTTTCACTATGTTAATCCTACCGATCCATGAGCATGGGAGATCTTTCCATCTTCAGATTTCATTTTTTTCTTCAGAAACGTGAAGTTTTTTTTGTTTTTTTTTTTTTTGTTTTGTTGTTGTTGTTGTTTTTTAACAGATATTTCACTTGCTTGGTTAGAGTCACACCAAGGTACTTTATGTTATTAGTGGGTATTGTAAAGGGTGTTGTTTTCCTAATTTCTTTCTCGGCCCTTTTGTCTTTGATATACAGGTGGGCTTCTGATTTGGGGGAGAGGTAATTTTGTATTCAGCCACTTTGCTGAAGGTGTGTATCAGCTGAAGAAGATCTCTGTTTGAATTTTTGGGGTCGCTCATGTATACTATCATATCATCTGCAAATAGTGATACTTTGACTTCTTCCTTCCCTATTTGTATCCCCTTGATCTCCTTTATTTATCTTATTGCTCTAGCTAGGACTTCCAAGTACTATGTTGAAGAGATATGGAGAGAGTGGGCAGCCTTGTCTTGTCCCTGATTTCACTGGGATTGATTTAAGTTTCTCTCCATTTAGTTTGATGTTGGCTATAGGCTTGCTGTATATTGTCTTTACTATGTTTAGGTACGTGCCTTGTATCCCTGATTTCCTCAAGATTTTAAACATGAATGGTTGTTGGATTTTGTCAAATGCTTTTTCGGCATCTAAGGAGATGATCATGTGGCTTTTCTCCTTCAGTTTGTTTATGTGGTTTGATGGATTTCTGTATGTTGAACCACCCCTCCATGCCTGGGATGAAGCCTACTTGATCATGGTGGATGATATCTTTTATATGTTCTTGGATTTGGTTTGCCAGTACTTTATTGAGTATTTTTGCATCAATGTTCATAAGAGAGATAGGTCTGAAGTTCTCTTTTTTGGTTGGGTCTTTGTACGGTTTAGGTATCAAGGCGACTGTGGCTTCATAGAATGAGTTTGGTAATGTTCCTTCTGTTTCTATTTTGTGGAATAGTTTGAAGAGAATTGGTGTTAGCACTCTTTGAAGGTCTGGTAAAATTCTGTGCTGAAACCATCTGGCCAAGGACTTTTTTTGGAGGGGAGACTGTTGATGACTGCTTCAATATCCTTGGGGGATATAGGGCTATTCAGTCTTTCTACCTGATCTTGACTTAATTTTGGTAGATGGAATCTATCAAGAAAATTGTCCATTTCCTTTAGATTTTTGAATTTTGTGGCATATAGGCTTTTGTAGTAAGACCTAATGATTGTTTGGATTTCCTTAGTCTCTGTTGTTATGTCCCCCTTTTCATTTCTGATTTTGCCTATTTGGATAGTATCTCCCTCCCTTTTAGTTAGTTTGGCTAAGGGTTTGTCTATCTTGTTGATTTTCTCAAAGAACCAGCTTTTTGTTTCATTGATTCTTTGAATAGTTTTATTTGTTTCTAATTGATTAATTTCAGCCCTGAGTTTGATTATTTCCAGCCATCTACTCCTCTTGGGTGTGTCTGCCTCTTTTTTTTTTCTAGGACTTTCAGGTGGGCCATTAAATTGCTTGTATGAGCTATTTCAAATTTCTTGAAGGCACTTAGTGCTATGAATTTTCCTCTTAGCACTGCTTTCATTGTGTCCCATAAGTTTGGTTATGTCATGCCTTCATTTTCATTGAATTCTAGGAAGTCTTTGTTTTCTTTCTTTCTTTCTTTCTTTCTTTCTTTCTTTCTTTCTTTCTTT
>NW_026594884.1:0-22414 GCF_907164565.1 Psammomys obesus | reverse complement strand
TGACATGAACTCAGTGGCTAGCTCTTTTATCACCTCCCCTTGGGGGGGTGGCACGCTTACCAGGCCACAGAGGAAGACAACACAGACAATTCTTATGAGACCTGATAGGCTAGGGTCAAATAGAAGGGGAAGAGGATATCAGTGGACTGGGTGAGGGGCACAAGGGGAAGAGGGAGGGAGGGCATGAAGGAGGGGGATTCAAAATGAATAAATTGTAATAAATAAAAAAATTATAAAAAATTATTACTTATGAAACTGTGTGAACTAAGATTCCTTAGACCAGAAGGTTTCAAAGTCCAGCATCTCAGAGTGGATCCCCAACCTTTCAGATGTCAGAGCATGCAGAGTCACACAACTCTGAATAGCTGGGGTTATCAGTAATCAAAAGTTCACCTATAATAAAATTGGTGAGCAAGCAAATTATAAAGATGACAGAAAATGGTGAAGTTCTCTATTTTTCCTTTTTTTGTTTGTGAATTTCCCATTTTCAACCAAAATCTAATGGGAGAAATTTTTCACTGAATAAATTCATCCATTCATTTGACTGAGAGCTTTCCTTTGGATGACACGCTGTGCCTGTTTTTATGCATTTTGCAAAGTCATTGCCTGTCTGGATAGTAAAGAAACCAAGTAGACTAGATCATCTAGCCAGGCAGGGAAGTCATTTCATTTACAGCTCATCTCATCATATTTTGCTTTTCGTTATTTGAAGTTGATGACAGTAGATATAATTTTTAATCTCTGCAATTTTTATATCTATTGACTTAAATTCTATATATGAATTTTGTCACTTGGCATTTCATTTTAGCAACTTTTGGCTTGTGCCAAGTCTTAACTCTTTGGCGATTTCTTTCAGTTTTGTGACACACCTCTGTAAGCTGTCAACTGACAAATTTTTATCTCCACCTCGGCCCTACCTCTTAAAACACTGGTCCATATGCAACTAACCACAGCCTATCTCCACTTCTACGTTTATAAGACATTTAACCAAAGAGATCGTACCTGTCCTGCCTGAGCTTCCCGAGGCAGTCTGAATGAAAATGCAGCATCGCCGCACAGGGAGCACTGTTGTTGTTAGGAGGGGTGACCTTTGAGTGAAATGTGTCACTGGGGATGGACTTTGAGGTTTTAGAAACTCAAACCAGGGCCAATGTTACTGTCTCCAGCTACTGCCTGCTGATGTAGATGTAGAAATTTCAGCTACCTCTCCAGCACCATGTCTCCCTGCATGGTGCCATGTTTTCCACCATGATGATAACAGACTAAACCTCTGAACTGTAAACCAACCCTAATTGTTTTCCTTTTTAAAAGTTGTCATAAAAGTGGTCATGGAGTCTCTTTACAGCTATAGAAACCCCGAGATAGCTTCTCAGTTTAGGTAATAGTAAATCTATCTCAAAGCTTCCCAGCCCAAAACTATAGCTAAAACTTTGAATCCTCTCCTCCCTTACACCATGCATTTAATTTATCACTAGATTCTATTTATACTATCTTCAAAATATATTTAGAACATATTTTAAAAAAACAAAACAAAATAAAAAAAAAAAACTGTGTATTAGCTACTTTTCTCTTCTGTCGTAAAATACCATGACCAAAATCAACTCATAGAAAAAAATATTTATACTTGCTTATGGGGTAAGAGTCCAATATGGTGGGAGCCATGGCAACAAGTAGCAGGCATGGAGCCAGGTGTAGGAAGCACAAAGCAGAAAGAAAATTAAAAATAAGGTAAGGCTGTACCTCTCAAAGCCTGTCCACAGTAACATACTTTCTCCAAAAAGGCTGTACTGCCTAACTCCCCCTAAGTGTTCAAATGCCTGCGTCTACAGGGGCCTTTCTTATTTAAAGTAACACAAACCACATCAACTGCCACAAACAAGTCCAAGAGCTTGTTATCTCCGTAATGTTTTTTTTTGTTGTTGTTGTTTTTTTTTTTTTTTAAACAGGGGCTTTCTAAGCCTGTGAATCAGCACTTTCTTTTTTAATTTACATCTCCAGACCTACTCAAAGGATGTTCTCACAAATGCAGAAAACATTATTAGTGTATATACTCACTTTTTAAATTTTATAGGATATGAAGTAATCATGACTGAAGTGACAGTGGCCAATAATAATCCTGCATTTTCCACATGGAATATGACCTGTATACGCCAAGATTTTTATGATGACATATATTTACATTCTAAAGGTTAGCAGTATATATTATGTTTTTTCTTAATTTATATTCATGTGCTTTTAATGAATTTTTCTCCAGGCAAAATAAAATGAAGGCCAGAAAGCAAAATACTTTATCTTAAACTTTTCAAAAAGGGCTGGAGAGATGGCTCAGAGGTTAAGAGCACTGGCTGTTCTCCCAAAGGTCCTAAGTTCAATTTCTCAGCAACCATCATGGTGGTTCATAACCATCTATAGCAAGTTCCACTGCCCTTTTCTGGCCAGCTGGCACACATACAGGTAGAACACTGAATAAATAATAAATAAATCTAAATTTTTTTTTTCAAAAATCCCTCAAATCACTCATTTTCATCACAGTGTTCCCCAGTAGCATCTCTTGCATCATCCTCTCTTACGTTGATTCTTTTCCACCTAGTCTAGAGAATAACTACTTATTCCACAAGAATTTGCTCAGGTGTCAGTCATTCTCCTCTATGCTTAGAGTTTGTCCTCCTAAAATTTACGTGTTGGAAGATTAGGAGCCCCAGGAACAGAACTGTCAAATGGTAGGGCTTTAAAGAGGCAGAGTCCAGGGGAGCTGCTCTGATCTTGACTGCCATCAAGAACAAAGCACTCCCGGACTTGCCAAGTGGGCTCTATCTTGCAGGAGTGGCTTAGGACCCACACTACATCGTTAGAAAAGCACTCAGACTCTCGTTTTCTCTCTTGATATGTTACCTCTCTCTCACATGTAACTGCCCCCTTATGATGCTATATTCTATCAGGTCCTCATAAGAATTCAATGTCAATGTCATGTTCTTAGGTCTTTAGACCTGTAAGCTAACTAAACAACTTTTCTTTGTAAAGTACTCAGCCTCAGAAATTTTGTTCTAACATAACATTTTGCTGTCACTTTTGAAAAACCTTACCAAACATTGTTCTTCTCACTCCTTAGGGCCTTCACTAAGGAATAATTTTTCCTTTTTTCTATGACCTTACAGAATTGCCCATCTTATATTGTAATATCTTTTTTTTTCTACTTGTCTGTGACCCTTTGCCTTTGCTACCTCCAAGTTCTCAAGAAAAGGCAAATCAACAATATTTGGACTTGAAGGCATGAAAATAGCTAGCATGGTAATTTCTTCGGATCAGATACTCAAATTTCCCTTTTGTTTACAGAGCATACATTCCATATGTGCAGTCATTAAACTTAGCTGAAGAGCATGTCATAATCACTGTGCATTTTCTGTTATCTAGTTGACCTTACAGGCCAGGTTTCTCCGTGTGTTGACTGATCAGAGAACCTATCATATTAGCTTTAGCAGCAAAGTACTTTTCCTAAAAGCAGAATGCCACCCTACTACATGTTTTTGGCCCAGCTTCCTGCAGCAGGATCCCATCCTCCCTAAGACATGCTGAACTGACAACAGAGGAATCAGAAGCAGCACCTTTTCCACACACACTCTCTTAAACTCTAGAACTAACTGCCTCAGGTCTTTGACTAGTCCTGTACTCTCAGAGAGCAGAAGCATTAAAGCGGGGGTGGGGGGGCACTAGAAGAAGAGCACAGTCTTACAAAGTTCAGCGAGTGTAAGAGGTCATAAGTAATTTCACTACTTTCTACAGCATCATTTACCTTCCACACACACAGGATAGTATGTTTTTCTCACTTGTATTTGAATTCATGCTCTGTATGAAGCAGAGCTGGAGAGGCCACTAACACAAATAACTTCATCACTGGCAAGATTCAGTGACATCAGAGTTAAAACTGCTGAAGAACACAGGTGAACATGCAGCATAGAGCTCGCCACTCAGTTGGGCACCAAAATATAGGTTTAGTTTGTCAATACTGTTGTTGCCATAATTTCAGGAGCACAGGAGAAGAAAGAGATGCTGGGATGCTGGAATGGGGGAGAGGCGGGGCTGCACACATGTTTACATTCCATTCTCCACTGACACTTGAACAATTTAACACACTGGAAATTAAGTCTGAGTTTCAAATCCTCCACACTGTGGAACAAAGTATTCCCAGCTTGTTCTATTTTTGCTGCTGGACTGTTTCAGTTTGAAGACACATTTGGGGAAGATGACAGCATTAATTTAGCAAACAATATTCATTTTGTTTTCATTAGTTGTTTTTGTAGTTTTCTATTTTAATGCTTGATCTGATAAATGCATGGTGCCCAGAGGGTGCCTCTGTTTGTATTAAAAACAGCATCGCATTCACACCTCATCAATGATAGCTTTCCTGTTAAAAGAGCATGAGTCAGAAATATTCCTGAGAAGAGGCATACTTATAACAGAGATAGAAACTCAGGGGGTAGGGGCACAGCAGTGGGGTATGGAGGACAGGCATGGGTGAAGTCAAGTCATTATAGATAATCAACAAGCATGGGATCTCTAAAATGTTTGGTGATAGGCTAGTTACTGAAGCCATGCGAAACTTTGTATTTTGTTTGTTAAATGGTGGCAAATGGCCAGGGTCAGTTTCACCATTACAGCATTCATGATGCTATAACTGCAAAGCAGAGCATGCCAAATTTATACTTCCATGCATCACTTGGACACTGAGGACTCTTGTGGTTTCTCAGCAAGAAAATTTAGGATGGGTTATATATCTATGGCAATAGTAGTTACTACCACTTACTGCTTGAGTATAAGACATGAATTATGCCTTCTAAGCATGTTTTATTATCTAATTATAACCATCATACTGTTATACAGGCATGATTGTCACTTCATTTGTGCCACATAATCAACCAACTGCAGACTAAAAATATTTTTAAAGTGCATTTGTAATGTACAAAATTCATGACCTACCATCTCCTAAGCAATAATGTGACAAATAATTGCATAACATCTACACTGTACGATAGGGAACTTGAATAGAGAGTATTCAAAGTACATGGGAGGGTTTGAGTAGGTTGTATGTCACTACCATGCCTCTTTACATAATGAACTTGAGCACCCACATGAGTGTTGGCATCTCCCAGGGGTCCTAGGGCTAATTTTCTGAAGGTGCCGAGAGATCATGGATTGCTCAGATTTTTAAAAGTAGAAACCCTAATCAGGGTTAGAACTTTTAATTCTTGTTATATACCAGGTGCTGAGTTCACCTCTGCCATCCCCTCCCCAAACAGCTTATCCTAAAGAAGTTTCATGTAACTGGACCAAAGTTACTTAGTTAGTTAGTAAATGGCAGAAGCAAAGTTTGGACCCACTGTCCTCAGTCAACCAAGCCTAAGAATGTAACTACATTAACTTTAAGTTAACTTCCCAAATAGGCTTGTTTATTGTAATCACGTATCTGTTATTGTGCCTAAGGAAAGATACCATTTTGTATAACGTTACTCGGTTTCATCATGTTCCACAGCTAAGAGAGAAAAAAAAAATCTTGCAAATAAAGACTTGAGAAAATTGTCCATGAAAAACAAAATTTTCAGATTTATTTGATCCCTTTTTCATGAGTTTTGGTTCAGAATGCCTGCATCCAGGAAAAGAAATCATTTATGCTTCTGTTATTTATCACATTAGATGAAATCATTGTCATGAGTTTGCTTCTGTTATTATAAAACAGAAAAGGAGTATCATTAAATTCTCAGTATAAAATATGCTATATACTGAAAAAAAACAAGAACAAACTTTAATTATACATAACATAAATGTTTCCCTAAGCTTAATTTCTCCAGAAAATATTTCTCAGCATCTTTTTTTGTATTTATGAAAGGAAACAATAGAACGGAGCACATGTTTAATTCTGTTCAATCAGGAAAAATGCTAAGGCAGAAAAAACAATTTAGTATTAAAATACAGGGGCTCTGTGGATGAAATACTTGTCTCCCTAGTGTAAAGATCTGAGTTTGAATTCCCAGAATCCATGGAAAAAGCTGAGCATGGTAGATCATATCTGAATGATCTCATGATTGTGAGAAAGACAGCAGAGACAAAGAATTCCCTGTAGCTCATGAACTGTTTTGCTTGACAAAACAGTAAGGAGATGCTACTCAACACAAAGCAGAGAAAAGGGACTGACCTTGAGGCATCTCCTGGCCTCTACCTGTATGTTGTGGCCTGTGTGCATGGACTCGCACACACAAACCAGCACACATGACACACACATATACCAGCACACATGTCTCTGTTTCTTTTCCTGTTGCTGTGATAAAACACCCGACAAAAGCAATTTAAAGGAGAACCATTTCTTTTGGCTTACATTTCAAGGCTGCCTATCATGAGGGGGGATGTTAAGGCAGCAGGAGATTGAATCAGCTGGTTATAAGGCATCCACTGCCAAGAATGGCCCTACTCATAATTAAGCCATCTTCCCACTTCAATTAACATAATCAAGATAAGCATCCCCAGAGTGCCATATGCCATGTGACTGTTGATTCTATTAGTTGACAACTAATTCTAACTATCGCATGCATCATACACACACACACACACACACACACACACACACACACACACACACAAACCAGTTAAGCATCTGCACAAACAAGAGGTGCTATAGATATCAATCTAAACTCTGCCAGAGTGGAAAATGGAAATGCTAAGAAAGACACAAAGAGTGGAATGCATATGTGTACTTTTCATATGTGACATGATGCATAGGAGAAAAGATTTAAAGTTGTTTTCTATACTGTGATTTATATTGATTCAGTTAATCAACTACATCCCAACGAAATTAGAGAGTTATTGTTATAGACCCTGTTAGGGTCTTGATGACCCACAGAGCAAGGAGTTGAGCAACAGCAAAGGAAATAAGGAGGAGAACATCCACACAATCTAATCTTAAATTATGGCACAGAAACTTGAAGGTGCTGTGATTTGAATGTGAAATTTTCCCTCATTTGCTCCTGTTTGAATACTTAATCCCCAACTGATAGTACTATTTAGTAAGTTGTAAAACCTTTAGGAAGAGGAGGCTTGCTGGAGGAAGTGGATCACTTGGGTTGGACCTGGAATTTTTATAGCCTGGCCCTAATTCCTGATCATACTCTGCTTCCTTATTGTAGGTGCAATTCGAGAAACTTGCCTCACACTACTGTTGCCCTGTTTCTCTATTTTGAATGAATGTGTTCCTTTAAACTGTAAGCCAGGATAAACCCTTACTCCTTTGATATACTTCTTGCCAGGCATATTAACATAGCAACAACAACAACAAAAGAAAATTAAAATGTACAGCTGTCTGCAAAAGAAGGCCTAAAATGCTGTAAGCAAAGATTAACTGGCCATTTTCATGGCAGAGTGGAAAATGGAAATGCTAAGAAAGACATAGAGAGTGGAAGCCTGGCTCATGAAGAATCAAAAGGGAATAAGTACTCTATTGGAAAATGGGCTTAAAGCTATTCAGGTTGCATTCTGCCAATAAATCTGGATGTATTGTGCCCACATCCCAAGAACTTTAGTGAGGATAAACTTAAAAATGATGGACTACTGGGTTTGATAATGGAAATTTTGAGACAGGTTAGCCTTCATCCTGTGGAGTGGTTATTACTATTATTATGCATATCTACAGTTTAAAAAAAAACATAGGTGAGGCCAAAGGGTATGAAAAATGTGCAGTTTGTTAAGGCAAAGAGCTCATATAGGTTTATAGTTTCAGCCAAGGTACAAGTGGAGAGATTGTAACTGTAAAAAGGGAACCTCCTGCTCTGTTCTGAGGTGACAAGAAAGGTGTCCTGAGTGCAAGATGCACCCATCAAAGGCTCAGTTGTATAAATGCAAACTTATCTGAAAAGAGAAAGCTTAAACTGAGAATGACAATAGTTCCTACTTTGGGAAAGCAACTTCCTAGGAAATTATTTCCCCAGGTCTACACCCAAAGGCTGCTGTAACTGTGGTTCAAGGGTATCAACTCCACCCCAAGGATCAGCAGAACTTGGTAGAGCTGTACGAAAGTTACTGGTTTTGAGAGTATAGAAAATACAAGATTAAAGAAGTTATGACATCTTGTTTGATGGTTCCACAGAGATACAAAGACAAACAATATGCAGCAAGGGTGAAGTCCTTACAGGGAGGCCCCAAGAGAACTTTTCGTGGAATTTTGAAGGTGAATACTAAGTTATAATGAAGCCCCAAGGATGTTACAGAGGCCAGAGCCATAGAGCATCTACTGATACAAATCCACAAATACAGCTAGCCCAAGAAGTTGTGTATGCTGTAGGCAGCTGAGTAGCAGATGATGCCATTAGGAGTCACAAATGTCAGACACGGAACTTCAAGATTTGATGTTTTCCTTGCTGGGCTTTGGTCTTGCTTTTGTCCAATCTATCCTTGCTATGGCCCTATCCCTCTCTTTGGAAATAGGCATGCTTGTGTGATGTTTTATGGCAGAAGTCCCTAGCATGTGTTTTCAATGTATAAAGATTCATAGTAACAAAATTACCTTGAGTCTCAGAAGATAAGTTGGACTTCTGAAAAGTGTTGGAAGTGTTAAACACCATGTGGACTTTGAAAATTGAGATGAGCTTTCTGGAGGATATAAGATGGCAGCACCGACCATACAGGGTATCTGAGCAGCAGCTTAGCAGTGAGAGCAGGGTGACCGGCAGGTGGTACTGTAGGCCACAAAACCCCTACATCTGTGTTTCTTAGGTGAGAGGAGAATCCACAGGGATACTCAAAGGTCCATCTACAGGCTACCAGGCTAATAGCAGGAACAATTCCCAGGTTCCCACCTGGCACTGCCACAGCCCTAGACCACCAGCCCAAACCCACCATCTGTATATACCTTTCTGGGACCAGCAGCAGCTCACACAGAGGCCTCCTACCCTGCAGCCTTAGGCCACCTGCCTGAACCCACCATCTGTGGATATCTTCCTAGAACCAGAGCCAGGCAGCTCTGACCTTGGATGCTCACTCTCACTGCCTGTGGAGTGAATACCTTCCTGTACTGAGGGTGAGGCTCCAAATCTGGGCACCTGCTCTCGTGGTGCCATGGACATCTTCTGGGTACTAGCAGCTCCTGGTTCCAAACCTGGAAGACCACACTCAACAACCTATGGACACCTTTCTGGTGGCTAGTGGCACTCACACTCACTGCTCTGCGGAGGGGATACAGTCTGGTACTGTGTATGTGTGGGGGTGGGAGCAGCTCCATTCTGCCTGCTCCACACTTGCCTGGTTCACACAGGTCAGAATCAGCCAGCACAGCACAGACAATGAATACAGGGGAACTGAGCTGGTTGTGGGACCTAGGTTCCATTCTCCACCATCTTAGGGAAGCCTGTGGTACACTGGAACAGCTCTAGGCACAGAGCTCTATGTGCCAGTGCCCCAGCAGCCTGCCTCACATAGGCCAGAATCAGCTGGACTGTAAGACCTGGAGTCTCACTGCTCAGGAGCTCAGGATCACGCCCTTCCCAGGAATTCTCACAGACCACAACTTGATGCAAAAGCAAGAGGTTTTATTGCTATTGCGATAGGGTCGCCCCTCCAAAGACAGGAGACAACCCCAAACATGCAAAGCACAGGGTTTTTATACCTGAAAATCAGATCACTTTTGCTCTATAGTTTACAGCTGGTTGTAGATAGTTTACAGCTGGTTGTTTCTCAGAATAGTTCACCCTGCCCTTCAAGAGCTATTCAATTCAAATAATCACAGTTGTTTTTTCTCATTTCCAGGTGGTCCTTAAGACCAGCACAGACAGAGAACCCAGTGGAGCTTAGCTAGGCACCTGATTCAAGTTTCATTGTCCTTTTCCTCAAGGACATCTGTGGGGTCCTGGAGCAGCTCTAGGCTTGGAGATCTTTCTGTCTGCTCCCCAGCAGGCTAGCCTACCTGGGTCGGAAACAACAAGGCCAGCACAGCCAGTGCTGAGCCAGCACAGCAGAGCTGAGCCAGACCTGGGATCCAAATCCCATCCTCCAACATCTTAAGGAAGCCTGTGGGACACTGGAACAGCTCTAGACTCAGAGATCTTTCCACCTGTGCCCCAGCTACCTGAGGTCTCAAACAGTGAACCTGCAGAGACAGTGAATCCAGGTAAGACTACTCAAGACTTCAGAGACAGGTAGATCCAGTCTGCAGTACAGGCTCCAGGGATAATCAGTTGAGGCTACAGACAAACAGATGGCTAGGGGCCAACCTAAGAATATAGGCAACAAAAATCAGGACATCATGGCTTCACCAGAATCTCCAAAAATGAATGGATATTCTATTGCAGCTGAAACACAGGAATCAGAAGGAACATTACTAACCTCATTCTATAAAGCCACAGTCACTTTGGTACCTAAACATCACAAAGAACCAACAAAGAAAGAGAACTTCAGACCAATCTCACTTATGAACATTGATGCAAAAATGCTTAATAAAATACTCGCAAGCTGAATAAAAAAACACATGAAAGATATCATCCACCATGACCAAGACTTCATTCCAGGCATGTAGGGGTGGTTCAACATACAAAAATTCATCAATGTAATCCACCATATAGACAAACTAAAAGAAAAAAAAACAAAAAACAAAAAACATGATCATCTCCTTAGATGCCAAAAAAGCATTTGACAAAATTCAACACCGTTCATGTTTACAGTTTTGGAGAGATCAGGGATACAAGGCACATCCCTAAACACAGTAAAAGCAAAATACAACAAG
The DNA here is from genome assembly GCF_907164565.1 of Psammomys obesus. Classification (NCBI taxonomy): domain Eukaryota; kingdom Metazoa; phylum Chordata; class Mammalia; order Rodentia; family Muridae; genus Psammomys; species Psammomys obesus. The sequence continues at coordinate 11,658 of NW_026594884.1, read as the reverse complement.
CCTTAGCAGACATCAAATTAAATGGAGACAAACTAAAATCAATCCCACTGAAATCAAAGACAAGTCAAGGCTGCCTACTCTCTTCTTAGCTCTTCAACATAGTTCTTGAAGTCCTAGCTAAAGCAATAAGACAACTAAAGGAGATCAAGGTGATACAAACCAGAAAGGAAGAAGACAAAGTATCACTATTTGCAGATGATATGATAGTATACATGAATCACCCCAAAATTTCAATCAGAGAACTCATTCAGCTGATAAACACCTTCAGCAAAGAAGCTAGATAAAAAATTAACTCAAAAAAAAAAAAAAAATCTGAAGGCCTCCTGTATACAAAAGATAAATGGACCAAGAAAGAAATTAGGGAAACAACACCCTTCACAATAGCCAAAATTAACATAAAGTATCTTGTTGTGACTCTAACCAAGCAAGAGAAAGACCTGTTCAAAAAAAAACTTCAAGACTCTGAAGAAAGAAATAGAAGAAGATATCAAGAGATGGAAAGATCTCCCATGCTCATAGATCAGTAGGATTAACACAATGTAAATAGCTATCCTACCAAAAACATTCTACATATTCAATGCAACTCACATTCAGAACAATTCTGAATTTCATATGTAAAAACAAAAACAAAAACCCCCAGAATAGCTAAAACAATCCTATACACTAAAGATCTTTTAGAGGTATCTCTATCACTGATCTCATGCTCTACCACAGAGCAACAGTAATAAAAACTGCAAGGAACTAGCATAGAAACATACTGATGGATCAATGGAATCGAACCAAAGACCCAGAAATAAACTCACATACCTACAGAAACTTAATTTTTGACAAAGAAGCCAAAACCATAAAATGGAAAAAAGATTGCATCTTCAACAAATGGTGCTGGTCTAACTGGATGTCCACATGTAGAAAAATGCAAATATTCTATTTGAAATTTTATATTTATCACCCTGCACAAAAGTAAAGTCCAAGTGGATCAAAGACCTCAACATAAAACCAGACACACTAAATCTATTAGAAGAAAAAGTGGGGAAGAGCCTTGAACTCATTGGCATAGGAGACAAGTTCCTGAACAGAAGACCAACAGCACTGGCTCTAAGAGCAACAATCAATGAATGGGACCTCATGAAACTGAAAAGCTTCTGTAAAGTAAAGGACACTGCCATCAGACCAAAACGACAGCCTACAGACTGGGAAATGATCTTCACCAATCCTATATCCGACAGAGAGTTAATATCCAGAAGATATAAAGAACGCAAGGAGTTGAAAAACAACAAATCAAGTAATCCAATGGGGTACAGAGCTAAACAGAAAATTCTCAATAGAGGAATATCAAATGGCAGACAAATACTTAAAGAAATGTTCAACATCCTTAGTCATCTGAGAAATGCAAATCAAAATGACCCTGAGCTTCCACCATACACCCATGAGAATGGCTAAGATAAAAAACTCAAGGGATGACACATGCTGGAGAGGATGTGGAGAAAGGGAAACCCTCCTCCATTGCTGATGGGAATGTAACCTTGTACAGATGTTTTGGAAATAAATCTGGTGCTTTCTTAGAAAATTAGGAATAGTGCTACCTCAAGATCCAGCTTATACGACTTCTGGGCACATATCTGAAAGATGCTAAACCATACAACAAGGATATTTGCTCAGCTACGTTCATAGTAGAGTTTTTCATAAAAGCCAGAATCTGGAAACAACCTAGATGTCCTTCAACTAAAGAATGGATACAGAAATTGTGGTACATTTACACAATGGAATACTACTCAGCTATTAAAAACAAGGAGATCATGAAATTTGTAAGCAAATGGTGGGAACTAGAAAAGATCATCCTGAGTGAGGTGACCCAGAAGCAGAAAGACCCATATGTTATATACTCACTTATAAGTGGATATTAGCCATGCAATATAGAATAAACATACTAAAATCAATAGTGCTAAAGAAGCTAAACAACAAAGAGGATCCTAGAGAGGAGGCTGAAACCTCACTCAGAAAGGCAAATAGGATTGACACCAGAAGTAGGGAGAAAACAGGGAATAGGACAGGAGCCTTCCAGATGGGGCCTCTGAAAGACTCTTCCCATCAGGGTATCAAAGGAGATATTGACTTGAGACTCATAGCCAAACTTTGGGCAGAGTGCAGGAAACCTTAGGGAAGAAGAGGGAGATAGAAAGACCTGGAAGGGACAGGAACTCCACAAGGAGACCAACAGAGCCAAAAAGCTCAGCCTGTAGAAACTGATACTCCAACCAAGGACCATGAATGGAGAGGATCTAGACCTTCCCATAGGCTTCTCAGTTTCCAAGTAGATACCCTAGTAAAGGGAACAGAGGCTGTCTCTGACATGAACTCAGCAGCCAGCTTTTTTACCACCTCCCCCTGGGGGGTTCATTCTTGCCAGGCCACAGAGGAAGATAATGTAGGCATTCCTGATGAGACCTGATAGGCTAGGGTCAAGCAGAAGGGGAGGAGGTTTAGGACTAGAGAAGGGACTTAGGGGGAAAAGAGGGAGGGAGGGGGGGACTGGGAGGAGACAAGGGAGGGGGCTACAGCCAGAATACATAGTGAAAAAATTATAGTCAATCAATCAAAGTTGAGATGAATGCACTGTATCGGTACAATGTGAGAAGTTATTGTTCTATTCCTGCTTCCATGCCATCCCTACCATCATGCTTTGTATCCCACTGTACTGCAAACCAGAATATGCCTTCCTTCATTAGTATACTCTTTTCATGTATTTTGTTATAATAACGAAACAAGAAACTAATAGAGGTATGTAAAGTGACATTGTGCTCTGCTGCCTCAGTGGGATCTCGATACATGGTCATCCTCAGGGACAGGTTTGTTCCCTCACTCTCCTTGTCCCCACCCTCCTTATCTACCAGAATCCCACAGGAGATAACATCCCAATGAATTATTCACATGGAAAACAAATACATAGTCTATGATAAATGTGTCATCTCTGTAGGAAATGTGTTCACGTCAGTGGCCATGAATCATATCATATCAAATCAATGACAATCTCCCTAACCAGATCTTAAAATTATGTGCAAAAGCAACTTAAATAAATGCCCACTGATTCTTCTTGTTGTCTTTGATACTGCTTCTGGAGGATTGTTGAAAATATTTAGCTGCTTCTTTCTCATCTTAAAATTTTGGGTGCGTGGAAGAATAAAGATGTCAGTAGATATGTGATATTCACATTAGTAGAAATATGGCTCTTAATCTTTTTATTATGATATAAAGTGAGAATGAAATTCATCTTTCTTTACTGAGGTGGAATAATACTGAATAATCAGTAATAATTTTGTATAAGTGATAGTGAAAACGTCAGTGTACAGAACAATCTGTATTTTCTCCGATTTTGCTAACCAGCTTCCTTTAGCCATGTCATTGGATAAAGCACCTTGGTAGTATGTGAGCTACGGAAAGTTAAAAACAAACTAAACTAATGTTGACCTTTTGTCCATTTTTACCTGCCCAATACCGCTATTAACCATTTGAAACTTTTCTGTGTGCCTCATGACCCTGCTTCTTGTTGCACAGTTAGACTCACCCTCATTACTAACTGTGGGTGCAACCACTAACACACTAAGGGAAAATGAATGAAAATGAGGAGGAAGGTATGGGGGACACTTTAACCTCTCCATGCCTGGTATGAGGTGATGTGTTTCCACTGTCTACAGTGTTGGAGTTTGGTTTTGTGCTGCTGTGTATTCAAATGCCAAATACTGCCCCCCAAGATCCAGTTGCTGTCTTGATAAGTACATTCTCATGTACACCAAGTAATGTTGTGTAAACTTTGCTAAAGGTAGGTGGAGCTTCAGTTCCCGGGATGTGGGTCTCAGGTAAAAACCACGAGTCCAAGAGAAGCTGAAGAGAGAGAGAAGGAAGAAGATGGAGAAAGAGGATGTGGTCTGATTGAGCAGATCCATCCCAGACAGGATGACTCATTGACAAGTAACTTGGGGAATGTAGCTTGGAAGTAGCCAGGATAGCTTATAAAGTTAGTTTAAATTGTACCTACACATTTATGTGCTAAAGTGGTTTAAATAAATTGATCGGTCTCTGTCTCAATTATAGGAGGGCTAGCTAGGTCATAGTAAGAGCTCTACAGAGTATAAGAAATATTCTGCAATAGTAAAGCTCCCTCCAGGAAATCCCCCTTCTTTGCTCAAGCATTGTAATTATAGGATAACCATGTTTTCCTCATGTTCCTCTATAAGCTTTGTAGTGTTGCTTGTATCTAAGTGACTGGATCTTTTCTGTTCCCTCGCCTAGAAAGTATTCTTTATTAAACTCTCTTTATTGAGGTGGAGTCTGTTTTTTTTCAAGTTTCTGACTAATATAATTAAGAGTTTGGAAGGAAAGCACAGTACACTTTTCAATTTCAACATCTCAGCTCTGTTGAAATGTCTATGAAAAACAACCTCTCTTCTCTTGGAGTATTGAGTTTACAATCAGTAAGTTCAATAATAATATCAGTGTGCCAGAGTGATGTTTAATACCAGTTATCACTATTCCCATTAGGTCCATTTCTAAGAAGGACCTTTGTGGACCCCACTCTGCCATTGTCCACTCTCACAAAAAGAAATAGGTTATGATACTTGCTCAGTGACCCATTGTAGCCATTTTACATTGGAGACAAGACAGAAACCAATCACATTGAGTTCATATTAGCACAAAGTTTTTGGCTTCAATTAAAATGAGTGTGCACCCGTTTGTGTGTACACATGTGTTTGAGTATGTGTGTGGGACAGAGGTTGATATTAAGAGTCTGATCCAGTCATTTTGCACTTTATTTACTTATGTTGAGGGACATAAGTGGCTTTGAGTTCAAGTCTCATTGAACTCAAAGCTTCCAGCTCAGCTAGACTGACTAGCCAGCAAGACGCAGGGATCCTCTCCTTCCTTAGCCCTATTACTACAGGCCTGCCATGAGCATGTGGTTTTATGTAGATGCTGCTAAGGACCAAACTCAGTTCTTCATGCTTACTCGGTAAATACTTTACCAATTGACTCTTTTTTTTTCCCTTCACTGAGATGGGTTTTGCTTGTAGCCCAGGTTGGTCTGGAAGTTGCTACATACCCCAGGCTGACCTCCAATTCAAATCTCCCTGTCTCATTCTTGTGAGTCCTGGGATCACATACCACTGCACTCTACTGACATGACAGTAACTTTGATAACATACTGAATTAGAATGAAAATTACTACAGAATGAGCTTCCTAGAATCTTGAAAACCTAGAAGCAGAGATTCTTTCTGGGGCAAACTAGGCATTCACATTGCTTTCTTAGTGGCTGAGGACGAAATTTTGCAGACATTGAGTTTTGAGACTAAGAGGCAAAGAGATTGTGACTTAAGTCCTTCACCTGTATATGGGAGGCCCACTTGCTAATGAGGAATGGCAACAGTAATTCCTTTGCCTCATGTGGCTAATGTCTCTGAATCTATGGACATCTGTTCAGTCTGGGGGTGAGGTTGGGCAAGAAAGCTATGGCAAATCAACCACATCTGTTTCTCTCCTGTGCAGCAACCTCCCCTCTGATTAAGTTTGCATCCACAGAAAATTAAATCAGGAATTTAATGGAACCTTATAGCATGTGTGTTGGGAGTGAGTTTCTTCCTGTCAGTCTGTATCCCAGCTGAACCCCGAGTGCTCAATAGACACAGCCTATTAATGTCATTATGTTTACTGAATGGGCAACAGGTAGGTTTTTGTTTTTGCTTTTGTTTTCCAGAATCAGAGCTTCTTTAGAAATCAGTTGATTTACCATATAATCTTTGAGCAACTGCAGATGCAGAAACTAAACATTTCTCTGTAGTTATGAATAAAATCTTGACTGAAGAAAAGAAAAATGTCATTCTAGTCTTGGGTAGGAGATGTGCCACATCAGCAGTGTCTGAATGGGGAAGTGACATCTACAACTGGGCCATAATAGACTCAATTTTCTTAATCGCACTTGACTAAGGGTCTTAACAACTTCCAATGAAAATCAGAAACTCATTTCAAAGCCCCTTTTTTATGATTCAGAATTGCTTTTTGTTGAATTATGCTTCAATCTACAGTTTAGCATTTTGTCTCCTAACTGGGTTTAGAGCCATTGTTTTCTTCCGTTGTCTGTGTACTGTCCTCAGAAATAGATTGAGAAATTACTCTGACTGGGAAGGCTGTTTGATCCCTGGAGTGGGAAAAGCAGGTCAGGGCCATTCTTCATGGCAGTCCTGTATCTGGGAATCTACCTGGAGACAATGAATGAGCCCTGTGTGCAACCTCAGAATCAGCTGATCATAGCAACAATGAGGTGGATCACTTCCCATGTCTTGGTTTCTTCTTTATGAAATTAGGAAATCATACTAGAACATTTCAAACACTTTTCTTTTGCACAATATTTTCTTTATATTATTTTTAAACCTCAAAGTTCAAAATACAACTCATAAAATAAAGCCTTCTGTTTTAAATAGAAGTTGAGGTATAAAGTCCCCTCTTTTGCTCATGTTGCCTGCCTTTGGAGAGTGCTTAAAGTTCCCAAGGTCTTAGAAAAGTCAATATTCAGATACTTTTTCAAGAGTGCTTATAAATTGCTTTGTGGTCTCTAGACCTAACACTTTATGGGATTCTAATAGCTGCCATTTTCAAAGCATAATTTGTACAAAACTTAAAATAAGCATTTCAGACTCAGTATTCTTGTTTATACTTCAGAAAACCTTTATAATGTGGGATGACCCCCTTGCATAGATTAAGAAACCAACATCCCAGAGTTTCAGTAGCTTCTCCAAGATCACACAGTCAAGAACTGTGGCCATGAGACTCAGTCTTAAAGAGAACTCACCAAAGAACCCAGAAAGAAAACTGAGCTTGCTAAAATAGTTTAGCCTGACCTTCAAGCTGAAAGGGCTTGGGCTTAATACTGGTGTTTTCTAGGGGTTTCTCTTTTCTTTTCTTATGCCACACCTTTCCTTGCTGTCTCTCCCCTCCTACCTACCACCTTTCTTATTTCTTCATGCCTTTCCTTGTATTCTATTGTTTTTCTTCCTTTCTCACCATTGCCCTCTCTTCTCATCCATTATCCTCTCCCCTCTTTTTTCCTTTTCCTCCCCACTTTCCTTGCATGGGCATTCACCTTCTCGTCTCTTCATTGTTTCTGCTTCATTCTCTTCTCTCTCAAGATCTTCTCTAGGACCCTAGAAACACAGAGCTGGACATAGGACAACTATGAGCTGTGAGTCAGTTTCACAACAGATACTCCAGAAGCTTACCAGAAAAGACCCAGAGCATTTCTTTAGGGTCAAGTACTCATCTCTCAATTAGTTCATCATGGCCACATTAAAGAAGGCAGGAAATGACACAATGCAGCCCTTGTTGCTCCATGTGGGTAACAGTTCTCAGAGACAGGAAGACAGGGAGACACAACTACTGGAATGAACTGGAAGATGAGTCCATTTCACTGAGCTTTAGTTCTGACTAGACTGCAAATATATTACTTCTTTTCATCTTCTGGTTATGATTCTAATTACTGAGTATCTGCTTTGGTCATTCTGTGTGGATGGGCAACAGTCTGGTCTTATTTAGGGGTTTCCATTTGAAACATATATTTCTGGACAAATTCCTTTTCTCTTAGTTTAGAATTTTTGTTTATTTGTATGTGTGTGTGTTTTTATTGTACTTTGTCTTGGCTGTGAGTGTTGCTTTCCCAATTGCCTAGTTGTCAAAATGCCAACCAATATTAACATTGAAACAAGCTTATAGAAATTTGTGCTCTGGCAGGTCCCAGCAGAAGCCTTTGGGCACTCAGATTTTCGTGGAGGCTTCCTTTGCTTCAAAAGCAAATCACTCCAAGCAGCATATGGGTGTCAAGACAGAGAAAAGAGAAATGCAGTCACCTTCGTGTACAGTGTACAGGGATGGTCAACAACATCCTGGCAATGAACTTTAGGCTGTGTAGTTATGGGAATGTTCTACTTCCTTCTTTGAGCCAGCTGAGTCCTGATGTTCACTTTGGCACACAGAAATAACAACTGCAGCTAAAAACAATGCAGAAAAAAACCCACAGAATATTTGATCCATTGGTCTTTATTTTATTTTATTTTATTTTTCTTTATTAATTACACTTTACTCACTTTGTATCCCCCCCCCCGTGGTTCCCTTCCTCCTCCCTTCCCAATCCCTCCCTTCCTCCACACTCTGCATGCATGCCCCTCCCCAAGTCCACTGATAGGGGAGGACTTCTTTTCCTTCCTTCTGATCCTAGTCAATTAGGTCTCATCAGGAGTGGCTGCATTGTCTTCTTCTGTGGCCTGGTAATGCTGCTTCCCCTTCAGGGGGAGGTAATTAAAGAGCAGGCCAATCAGTTCATGTCAGAGGCAGTCCCTGTTCCTATTACAATGGAACCCGCTTGGATACTGAACTGCCATGGGCTACATCTGTGCAGGGGACTTAGGTTATATCCATGCATAGTCCTTGGTTGGAATAGCAGTCTCAGGAAAGACCCCTGTGCTCATATTTTTTGGTTCTGTTGCTCTCCTTGTGGAGTTCCTGTCCTCTCCAGATCTTACTGTTTTCCACTTCTTTCCTAAGATTCCCTGCACTCTGCCCAAAGGTTGCCCATAAGTCCCAGTATCTACATTGATAGTCTGCAGGGCAGAGATTTTCAGAGGTCCTCTGTGTCAGGCTCCTGACTGATCCATTGGTCTTAATCACATATATTTAACCAGCATCTGAGAGGGAGCTCTGTAATAAATGTTATAAAAGGATCATATAGTTTTTCAGTACTCCCAGAAAGGCTTGGGACCAACTTCTGTGGAAAATAACAAACAAAGCATTGTGCCATTTACCCAGTATTCACTTACACAGAGCCTGGTGATTGCATTTGTGAATAGATCATGCCTAGTCTCTCCATTGCTCCCTCTGGCTGAATACCCTCACGTTATTGGTGTCCATTTAAATTTCAAGAAGAGAATGGCACACAGAGATGCCAACACCATATAAAATGGCAAACCTGGAAAACTAAAGGGACACTGAACACTTAGCCTGAGGAAGGCATATATAGGTCAAAAGTATGCCCTCCCTGAACTCACAGCACAGGCATTTCATCACCTCATCACTCAGGAGTTTTGGGGTGAAAACAGTACTCAGGAAACGAGTGCTGTTGGCCGTTGGGTGACTTGTGCTCACACTATATCTCCCCACACTTTATTTACAGATCTGAAAAGAGCGCAGGGTTGTGGTGTAATTGTAGTTTAAAACATGTGCTAAGAGGGAAGCTTAGATGTAAAGATGGGAGAGTAACTGACTGAGTTCGTGCTGTTTTCATGGCACCAGACCAAGAAAATCAAGGGCTGCTATCTGCAATGAAGATGCTCACACACCTCTAAAGCAGAAAGCCCATCATCCATGGACTGCTCCACCCACATACCTTCAGACATTATCCAGGAGAAGGTGATAGTCCATGGCAGATGATTCATTGGTTGACAGGAAGGATAATCTCTAACTTTTCAAACTGGATCCTGTTGTCAGAATTTACCAAATTACCAAGGTGTTGACAAGAGGACTTATTTTTTTCATTCTGACATTCTAAAGTGGCTGAAAACCCAGTATGGAGTATCCAGTGTAAGATAAAGGTAAAGTGTCTAGTTACAATAAAGGATGATTCCAGCAATTATCTTGGAAACAGTGGCCCAGGAATAACAGCATTGTTTGGATGGAGAGGAGGTCAAGTTTACAGAAAGCTCTGCTGTTTAAATGAGATTAAAAAAAAAAGACAAGAATGTGGAGAGACTGTAAGAAACTGTTTACAACACAGAAAAGAAATGATGCAGGCTGTAACAAGATTTCAAAGGCCAATCCCAATCATTGTACTGGTCAGAAAATGCTTTGTACCAGAGAAAATAGAAAAAAATAAAGACTTTACAAAAAAATGGATGGAGGATCAGATAACTGACTGAGATGAACAGGAGAAACTACAGAATGAAAGAAAAAGGTTTACAAAGAATATCTGTCATATGGGAAATCTCTTTAAAACTCCCAAGCAAGAAAAACAATGTAAAACACAGAAAATGCCATGGGTAACAAAGCTAGGAAATGGCCACAACACAAACAATAAGTGTTCGGAAAAATTAAAACAGCAGAGTACCTGATGCATCATCATATGTCCAACCTTGACAGTGTACTGGAGGCTAGAGAAAGGAAGAAGGATGTAGTCTGTAGAGCTGAGGAAATCAACCCAAATGTCAGAAATGACCCTGCATGTGAAGGGCTTCCACTGAGTGGCATCTATTTCCTCTGCAGAGAACATGCTTGCTTTAATAGCAGGTCCGCATCTAAGGCTCAACCAAACCTGGAGGAAGGTAAGCGAGAAATCTGCCTCAACAGTATATCTTTATCCTTAGATAAACATTTAATCCTTAGAAAAAAGGAATTTAAGGGTTTGTTGAGTACTAGAATAATATAAAATGCTAATATAGGCTAATACCTATTTTATAGCAATGTATAGGACACACATAACAATATATCTTTTATATGCTACTTTGAAAGTAAGAAATTTACCATGAAATAAATGTCACTATAAAATTCATTATAAATTAGGTCTTAAGGAAAATAGTAATAGATACTAAAAAGTACAAAAAATAACATCAATAATGCTGGAATGAAACTGAACAAATCCCTTTCAAAAACATAAGATCTTCCACAAAAATTCGCAATAAAAAAATAAATCAAAAGTATCATAGCAGAACTGAGATAACCTCTCGATGGATTTTTTCCTTTGATGAGTATATAGTGTCATTTCTCATCTCTTTTCATTAATTTTGGTTGAAAGTCTATTTTATTAGATATTAGGATGGCTACTCCAGCTTGCTTTATCTCTGAGACAAGCTGATGACCTACAACAGGATAGGCCCTTTGGAGGATATGGAGAAGAATCTAGCTAAGAGACTGAAATGGCCACCTCCCAGCTAGACAGGAGTCCTAGTGGAGGGAAAAGAATACCAACTCACCCACAAAAACTTCAGCCCCAAATTTTTCCTGCCTGAAAAGATGTGCAAGGATAAACAGAGAGCTGAGATTGAGGGAATGTCCTACCAATACTTGGCCCAACTTGAGATCCACCCTGTGGGACAGAACCAAACCCTGTCACTTTAATGATACTCTGTAATGTATGCAGACAGAAGCCTAACATACCTGTCCACTGAGAGGCTCTACCCAGCAATGAATCAAAATAGATGCAGAGACACACAGCCAATCATTAGGCAGAGCACAGGGAGCCTTGTGGAAGTGGGTGAGAGGAGGATAGAAAGACCTGGAGCGGAGAGGACGAGAACTCTTCAAGAAGACAAATAATGTGATCCAGGCGGGCTTACACAGTCTGAAGCACCAACGAAGGACTATGCATGGACTGGACCTAGGCCCCTACAGATGCCCCCTATGTAGTTGAAGGGCAGCTTAGTCTTCATGTGGGTTCCCTGGAAAGGGGAGAAGAGGCTGTCTCTGACATGGACTTTGTTGCCTGCTTTTCAATCATGACCCCTTGGTGGGGCTGACTGGCCTGGTCTCAGTAGAAGAGGATCTGCTTAATCATGAAGCAACTTGATGTACTGGAGTGAGTTGGTGTGTGTGTGTGTGTGTGTGTGTGTGTGTGTGTGTGTGTGTGTGTG
>NW_026594883.1:0-5900 GCF_907164565.1 Psammomys obesus | reverse complement strand
ATATATATATATATATATATATATATATATATATATATATATATATATTTCCTCAGTGTCTGTTGTTATGCTTTCCTTTTCATTTCTGATTTTGTTGGATTTGGATACTCTCCTGCTTTTTAGTTGGTTTGACTAAGGATTTGTCTATCTTGGTGATTTTCTCAAAGAATCCCTTTTGGTTTTGATTCTTTGTATCACTTTCTATGTTTCCAATTTATTCATTTCAGCCCTGAGTTAGTTTATTTCCTGTCATCTACTACTCCTTGGTGTGTCTGTTTCCTTCTGTTCTAGAGCTTTCAGGTGCGCTGTTATGTTACTGGTATGGGATTGCTCCAATTTCTTTATGAAGGCGCTTAGTGCTATGAGCTTTCCTCTTAGGACTGTTTTCATTGTGTCCCATAAGTTTGGTTATGTTGTGCTTTCATTTTCATTGAATACTAGGAAGTCTTTAATTTCTTTCTTTCTTCCCTGAGCCAATGGTCATTGAGTAGGGAGTTGTTCAGGTTCCATGAGTTTGTAGGCTTTCTGTTGTTTCTGTTGTTGTTGAGTTCCAGCTTTAATCTATGATAGTCTGATAAGATGCAGGGGGTTATTTTAATCTTCTTATATCTGCTGAGGCTTGCTTTGTGACAGTTTTGAAGGTGGCTCAGTGGGTCAGTTTTAAAGAAGGCTCCATGAGGTGCTGAGAAGAAAGTATATTCCCTTGTGTTTGAGTGAAATGTTCTGTAGATATCTGTTAGGTCCATTTGATTCATGACATCTGTTAGTTTCTTTCATTTCCCCATTTAGTTTTTGTCTTGATGGTCTGTCCATTGGAGAGAAAGGGATGTTGAAGTTGCCCGCTATTAATGTGTGGGTTTCCAAGTGTGATTTAAGCTTTAGTAATGTTTCTCTTGTGAACAAGGGTGCCCTTGTATTTGGGGCATATATGTTCAAAATTGAGATGTCATCTTGGTGTATTTTCCCTTTGATGAGTACAAAATGTCTTTCTCCTTCTCTTTTGATTAATTTTGGTTGAAAGTCTATTTTATTAGATACTAGAATGGCTACTCCAGCTTGCTTCTTGGTTCTGTCTGCTTGGAAACCTTTTTTCAGCCCTTTACTCGGAAGTAATGTCTATTTTTGTTGCTGAGGTATGTTTCTTGTATTCAGAAGAAAGATGGGTCCTGGATTTGTATCCATTCTGTTAACTTGTGTCTTTTTATTGGGGAATTGAGTCTATTGATGTTAGAGATATTAATGACCAGTTGCTGTTAATTCCTGTTATTTTGAATGTTGTTGGTGGTAGAGTGTGTGTGATTCCCTTCTTTTGGTTTTGCTGATATGGAGTTATTTATTTCCTGTGTTTTCCTGGATATAGTTGGTCTCCTTGGGTTGGAGTTTTCCTTCTAGTATCTTCTGTAGGACTAGATTTGTGAATAGGTACTGTTAAATTTGTTTCTGTCATGGCATATCTTGTTTTCTCCCTCTGTGGTGATCAAAAGTTTTGCTGGGTATAGTAGTTGGGGTGGCATCTGTGGTCTTTTAGCATTTGTAGGATATTTGTCCAGGCCCTTCTGGCTTTTAGAGTTTCTGATGAGAAGTCATTTGTAATTCTAATAGATTTGCTTTTATATGTGATTTGGCCCCTTTCCCTTGCAGCTTTTAGTATCTCTGTTTGTTCTGCACGTTAAATGTTTTAATTACTTAGTGAGGTGATTTTCTTTTCTGGTCCAAACCATTTGGTGTTCTGTAGGCTTCTTGTATGTTCATAGGCATTTTTCCTTTAGGTTGGGAAAGTTTACTTCTATGACTGTGTTGAAAATATTTTCTGGGCCTTGGAGCTAGGAGTCTTCTCTTTCTTCTATTCTTATTATTCTTAGGTTTGGTCTTTCCATAGCGTCCCAGATTTCTTCGATGTTCTGTGTCAGGGGCTTTTTAGATTTAACATTTTCTTTGACTGAAGTATCAGTTTCTTCAATTGTATCTTCTCCTCTTTCTATCTCTCTTTCATCTTTTGTATTCTGTTGGTGATGCTTGTGTCTGTAGTTCTTTTCCTCTTCTCTAAGTTTTCCATCTCCAGGATTGTCTCTGATTGTATTCTCTTTATTATTTCTAAGTCCATTTTTAGGTCTTGAACAGTTTTATTAATTTCTTTTTCTTGTTTGATTGTAGTTCCATGTATTTCTTTAATTTTTAAGGGGCTTGTTCATTTATTTCATCTGTTTGAATGTATTTTTCTGTGCTACTTTGAGAGCTTTATTTTCTTCCTTTAAGGTCTCTATCATTTTTATAACCTCAGCTTTAAAATTTTTTTTCTTGCACTTTGAGTGTAATAGTATCTCCAGGGATTTCTGTGGTAGGAACAGTGGTTTCTGGTAGTGCCAAATGGCCCTGAGTTTTGTTGTTTGTGTTCTTATGCTAGCATTATTTTTATTAGCAAACTTGGGAGAAAGGAAGTTACACACACACACACACACACACACACACACACACACACACGTATATATTTGAATATATACATACATATGTATTTAAAAACTAATACACAGAAACCTGGTTGTGGCTCAGAGAGAGATGCTGGTATAGTGTTCCCATCCTTACAATTAGAAGCTGCTGAATATGTGGCAAATTAAAGATTTACTTGAATCCAAGCGAAAACTAAGAGCAAATTTCCTGAGAGACACAACAGATACTGCTGAAATGTGTATAAATTATTAAGAAGGTTAAAGCAGTATTTTAAGGGTTTACCAAAGATTGGGGGTGCATAGATTGTCACCTTCTTGCAAGCTTTTCCTCTAGGATCCCCGCCATGTGCTCTTAATGAAGGGTAGAAAAAATCCTGAGAAAGTTTGCTCTATGTGCCTGCTGGGGTAGTGAACAGCAAACACTGTCAAAATCTGCTCAGTATTTCTCCTATTGTACTGCCCTATAGCCAGTGGGTTTCCACAAGTAACCTCCAAGCTGCTACCTTTCTTCCCAAGGATTAAGACTTTTCTTCTTGGAAGCTGTCAGAGGTGGGCTGGGAGAAATACTGAGCAGATTTTGACAGTGTTTGCTGTTCACTACCCCAGCAGGCACATAGAGCAAACTTTCTCAGGATTTTTTCTACCCTTCATTAAGAGCACATGGCGGGGATCCTAGAGGAAAAGCTTGCAAGAAGGTGACAATCTATGCACCCCCAATCTTTGGTAAACCCTTAAAATACTGCTTTAACCTTCTTAATAATTTATACACATTTCAGCAGTATCTGTTGTGTCTCTCAGGAAATTTGCTCTTAGTTTTCGCTTGGATTCAAGTAAATCTTTAATTTGCCACATATTCAGCAGCTTCTAATTGTAAGGATGGGAACACTATACCAGCATCTCTCTCTGAGCCACAACCAGGTTTCTGTGTATTAGTTTTTAAATACATATGTATGTATATATTCAAATATATACGTGTGTGTGTGTGTGTGTGTGTGTGTGTGTGTGTGTGTGTAACTTCCTTTCTCCCAAGTTTGCTAATAAAAATAATGCTAGCATAAGAACACAAACAACAAAACTCAGGGCCATTTGGCACTACCAGAAACCACTGTTCCTACCACAGAAATCCCTGGAGATACTATTACACTCAAAGTGCAAGAAAAAAAATTTTAAAGCTGAGGTTATAAAAATGATAGAGACCTTAAAGGAAGAAAATAAAGCTCTCAAAGTAGCACAGAAAAATACATTCAAACAGATGAAATAAATGAACAAGCCCCTTAAAAATTAAAGAAATACATGGAACTACAATCAAACAAGAAAAAGAAATTAATAAAACTGTTCAAGACCTAAAAATGGACTTAGAAATAATAAAGAGAATACAATCAGAGACAATCCTGGAGATGGAAAACTTAGAGAAGAGGAAAAGAACTACAGACACAAGCATCACCAACAGAATACAAAAGATGAAAGAGAGATAGAAAGAGGAGAAGATACAATTGAAGAAACTGATACTTCAGTCAAAGAAAATGTTAAATCTAAAAAGCCCCTGACACAGAACATCGAAGAAATCTGGGACGCTATGGAAAGACCAAACCTAAGAATAATAAGAATAGAAGAAAGAGAAGACTCCTAGCTCCAAGGCCCAGAAAATATTTTCAACACAGTCATAGAAGTAAACTTTCCCAACCTAAAGGAAAAATGCCTATGAACATACAAGAAGCCTACAGAACACCAAATGGTTTGGACCAGAAAAGAAAATCACCTCACTAAGTAATTAAAACATTTAACGTGCAGAACAAACAGAGATACTAAAAGCTGCAAGGGAAAGGGGCCAAATCACATATAAAAGCAAATCTATTAGAATTACAAATGACTTCTCATCAGAAACTCTAAAAGCCAGAAGGGCCTGGACAAATATCCTACAAATGCTAAAAGACCACAGATGCCACCCCAACTACTATACCCAGCAAAACTTTTGATCACCACAGAGGGAGAAAACAAGATATGCCATGACAGAAACAAATTTAACAGTACCTATTCACAAATCTAGTCCTACAGAAGATACTAGAAGGAAAACTCCAACCCAAGGAGACCAACTATATCCAGGAAAACACAGGAAATAAATAACTCCATATCAGCAAAACCAAAAGAAGGGAATCACACACACTCTACCACCAACAACATTCAAAATAACAGGAATTAACAGCAACTGGTCATTAATATCTCTAACATCAATAGACTCAATTCCCCAATAAAAAGACACAAGTTAACAGAATGGATACAAATCCAGGACCCATCTTTCTTCTGAATACAAGAAACATACCTCAGCAACAAAAATAGACATTACTTCCGAGTAAAGGGCTGAAAAAAGGTTTCCAAGCAGACAGAACCAAGAAGCAAGCTGGAGTAGCCATTCTAGTATCTAATAAAATAGACTTTCAACCAAAATTAATCAAAAGAGAAGGAGAAAGACATTTTGTACTCATCAAAGGGAAAATACACCAAGATGACATCTCAATTTTGAACATATATGCCCCAAATACAAGGGCACCCTTGTTCACAAGAGAAACATTACTAAAGCTTAAATCACACTTGGAAACCCACACATTAATAGCGGGCAACTTCAACATCCCTTTCTCTCCAATGGACAGACCATCAAGACAAAAACTAAATGGGGAAATGAAAGAAACTAACAGATGTCATGAATCAAATGGACCTAACAGATATCTACAGAACATTTCACTCAAACACAAGGGAATATACTTTCTTCTCAGCACCTCATGGAGCCTTCTTTAAAACTGACCCACTGAGCCACCTTCAAAACTGTCACAAAGCAAGCCTCAGCAGATATAAGAAGATTAAAATAACCCCCTGCATCTTATCAGACTATCATAGATTAAAGCTGGAACTCAACAACAACAGAAACAACAGAAAGCCTACAAACTCATGGAACCTGAACAACTCCCTACTCAATGACCATTGGCTCAGGGAAGAAAGAAAGAAATTAAAGACTTCCTAGTATTCAATGAAAATGAAAGCACAACATAACCAAACTTATGGGACACAATGAAAACAGTCCTAAGAGGAAAGCTCATAGCACTAAGCGCCTTCATAAAGAAATTGGAGCAATCCCATACCAGTAACATAACAGCGCACCTGAAAGCTCTAGAACAGAAGGAAACAGACACACCAAGGAGTAGTAGATGACAGGAAATAAACTAACTCAGGGCTGAAATGAATAAATTGGAAACATAGAAAGTGATACAAAGAATCAAAACCAAAAGGGATTCTTTGAGAAAATCACCAAGATAGACAAATCCTTAGTCAAACCAACTAAAAAGCAGGAGAGTATCCAAATCCAACAAAATCAGAAATGAAAAGGAAAGCATAACAACAGACACTGAGGAAATATATATATATATATATATATATATATATATATATATATATATATAT
>NW_026594882.1:0-2824 GCF_907164565.1 Psammomys obesus | reverse complement strand
AGTTAGATGAGAGCAAAGAGCTCTGGACTTCCATTGCCTAGCATGGTGACTGTAGATGACAATAATATACAGTGCACTTTGAAATGCAGAAGGAATTTAAATTTTTACCACAAAGAAGTGATAAGCATTTGATTTAAATATTACACTATGTATACATACATGCAAACATTACAGGTTCCTATTAATATGCATATATTCCAGGCATGACAACGTACACCTGTACTTGGGAGGCTGAGGGAGTATGATCACAAGGTCAAAGTCAAGGCCAGATAAATAGCAAACAGTCCCTGTATCAAAATATTATGTATAAATATATGCTTTATGTATTGAATTTCAGTGGGCTGTAGTTTTTATTTTGGTTTTGAGACAGGGTCTGGTTCTGTAGCCCATGTTAGCCTGAAAATCTCTATATAGCCCAGGCTAGCCTCGAACTCATGTCAATCAACCTGTCTCAGCCTTATCAATTTCAATATTACACTCAAGATTTTAAAATTCTTTTAAGATATATGCAAGCAAAGGAGATCCAGAAAGTCATTAATTTTGATCAGAATTTCCTGCTGTGTAGTGTATGGACAAGTCTTTTCTTGTTATTTTGTGTGGAATAATGATGATCCTTAAAGTTCATGACATAACACGTCTCCCTACCTGCATCTCTTCCATCTGCATTTTGTACTGTCCCATTTTGAGTCTCCCTAATCTTCACCCTGCACCTCTCTCCATGATCTCCCGCCCTCTGCCTAGTCAATGGTCTTTTCTGGTCTCACACATTGCACTTAGTCTGCTTTCTTCTCAATACCATTCTTTAACCACTATCCTCCTGAAATTCCAGCACTATTCTCTACTGCCACTAACCTCCCCTCCACAGCTTCTTTTTTTAAAATGTATTTTATATATTAATTACAGTTTATTCAATTTGTGTCCCAGCTGTAGTCAGCTCCTTCTCCCCCCCCCCAATCCCACCCTCCCTCCATCATCTCCTCCCAAGCTCCTCTCCAAGTCCAGTGATAGGAGAGGTGTCTTCCTCCCCTTCCATCTGACCCTAGCTTATCAGGTCTCATCAGGACTGGCTGCATTGTCTTCCTCTGTGGCCTGGCAAGGCTACTCCCCCCTCAGGTGGAGGTGATCAAAGAGCCAGCCACTGAGTTCATGTCAGGGACAGTCCCTGTTCCCTTTACTAGTGAACCCACTTGGAGACTGAACTGCCATGGGCTACATCTGTGTAGGAGTTCTAGGTTATCTCCATGCATGGTCCTTGGTTGGTGTATCAGTCTCAGAAAAGACCCCTATGCCCAGATGTTTTGGTACTGTTGCTCTCCGTGTGGAGCTCCTGTCCTCTCCAGGTCTTTCTATCTCCCCCTTCTTTCATAAGATTCCTTGCACTTTGCCCAAAGTTTGACTATGAGTCTCAGCCTCTGCTTCGACACCCTGCTGGGCAGAGTGTTTCAGAGGCCCTCTGTGGTAGGCTCCTGTCCTGCTTCTTGTTTTTCTCCTTCTACTAATGTTCATCCCATTTGCCTTTCTATGTGAGGATTGATCATCTTACCCTGGGTCCTCCTTCTTGCTTAGCTTCTTTAGGTGCACATATTTTAGTATGTTTATCCTATATTATATATCTAGTTATAAGTTAGTATATATATTTATATTTATATTTATATTTATATTTATATTTATATTTATATTTATATTTATATGTGAATATATACCGTGTGTGTCTTTCTGCTTCTGGGATACCTCACTCAGGATGATCTTTTGTAGATCCCACCAGTTGCCTGCAAATTTCATGGTTTCCTTGTTTTTAATTGCTGAGTAGTATTCCATTGTGTAAATGTACTACAATTTCCATATCCATTCCGTATCCATTCCTCCATGGAGGGACATCTGGCTTTTTTCCAGATTCGGTCTATTATGAATAAAGCTTCTACGAACATGGTTGAACAAATGGCCTTATTGTGTACGTGAGCATATTTTGGATATATGCCTAGGAGTCCACTGACTTTTATGAGCCACAGCTTCCACCTGCCTACAGTCCCTCACCTCTAAACCTCGTTGTCTTACTTGCATGTGGAAATAAATGTCATGAAGGTAGTCAGAAGTAACCACCAAAACACTTGAAAAATATTACACCTGGCTAATCAACAAAATCCTTGACTGAGTCCTTCATTATATCCACATAGACAAAGTAGAGGCATGTACCTAGATTAACATGGTGATATGGGTTCATATATCTGGTGATCACTAAAGGCTATGTCTGTAAGAGGGAGAGAGAGAAAAGACCTGGAGGGGACAGGAATTCCACAAGGAGAACAACAGAGCCAAAATACCTGGGACTAGGGGAGACTAAGAGGTCCGATACTCCAACCAAAGACCTTGAAATGGAGAGGACCTAGAACCTCTTTTCAGAGGAAGCCCATAGTCTACTCAGTTTCCAAGTAGGTTCCCTAGTAAGGGGGGCAGGGAGGGCTGTCTCTGATGTGAATTCAATGCCCTGCTCTTTGATCACCTCCCTCTGGGAGCTGGGGGGGGCACCCTTGCCAGGCCACAGAGGAAGATGATGCAGCCAGCCTTGATGAGACCTGATAGGCTAAGGGATAGTAGGGGAGGAGGTCCTTCCCTATCAGGGGACTAGGGGAGGGTCATATGGGGAGAAGAAGGAGCGTGGGTGTGACCGGGAGGAGATGAGGGAGGGTACTGCAACAGGAATACAAAGTGAATAAATTATAATAAATAAGTATGCAAATAAGTAATTAAATAAATAAATAAAAGTTTTTTAAATCCTCCCCCCCCAAAAAAGACTATGTCTGTATGAAGTGGAGGAAACCTTGTG
>NW_026594881.1:0-6839 GCF_907164565.1 Psammomys obesus | reverse complement strand
AAAACTCAAGTGACAACACATGCTGGAGAGGTTGTGGAAAAAGGGGAACCCTTCTCCACTGCTGGTGGGTATGTAAACTTTTACAACAACTCTGGAAATCAATCTGGCGCTTTCTCAGACAACTAGGAATAGCGCTTCCTCAAGATCCAGCCATACCACTCCTAGGCATATACCCAAAAGAGGCGCAAGTACACAAAAAGGACATTTGCTCAACCATGTTTGTAGCAGCTTTATTTGTAATAGCCGGAAGCTGGAAACAACCCAGATGCCCCTCAACTGAAGAATGCATGCAGAAATTGTGGTACATCTATACAATGGAATATTACTCAGTAATGAAAAATAAGGAAATCATGAAATTTGCAGGTAAATTGTGGGACCTGGAAAGGATCATCCTGAGTGAGGTGTCCCAGAAGCAAGAAGAGACACAAGGTATATACTCACTCATATATACATACAACATAGGACTAAACCACTAAAATCTGTGCATCTAAAGAAAATAAGCAAGAGAGAGGACCCTAACTAAAACGGTCAATCCCCATCCTGAAAGGTAAAGAGGATGGACATCAGAAGAAAAAGAAAACAAGAAACAACCTAGGAACCTTCTACAGAGGGCTTCTGCAAGCCAGAAGAAGAAAACAGGAAACAAACTAGGAACCTACCACAGAGGGCCTCTGAAAGCCTCTGCCCTGCAGACTATCAAAGCAGATGCTGAGCCTGATGGCCAACTGTTGGGCAGAGTGAATGGAATTTTATGTAAGAAGTGGGAAATAGTAAGAGCTGGAGAGGACAGGAACTCCACAAGGAGAGCAACAGAACAAGAAAATTTGAACACAGGGAACTTCCCAGAGACTCATACTCCAACCAAGGACTACTCATAGAGATGACCTAGAACCCCTTCACAGATGTAGCCCATGGCAGATCAGTGTCCAAGTGGGTTACATAGTAATGGGAAGAGGGACTGCCTCTGACATAATCTGATTGGCCTGCTCTTTGATCACCTCCCCCTGAGGGGGGAGCAGCCTTACCAGGCCACAGTAGAGGACAATGCAGCCACTTTTGATGAGAACTGATAGACTAAGATCAGAAAGGAGAGGAAAACCTCCCCTATCAGTGGACTTGGGGAGTGGCATGCATGCAGAAATGGGAGGGAGGGTAGGATCGGGTGGGGAGGAGAGAGGGGCTTATGGGGGGATACAAAATGGATAAAGTGTAATTAATAAAAAATTTTAAAAAAGTAAGGGAAGGAAATCATACTAAATATTTGTTTATATTCCAGTACTTGCTCAGGTTTAAAAGCTTTGTATACCTTATACATGTGTAGTTAAACTTATTTATGTTTGAATTGGAATATCATATCTAGCTAATCCTCACTAATAGTTATATTGGCAGGATTTTGCTTCTGTAAGAACAATTGAAAAATTTGACAGCAAAGCACAGGAAAACATACATGTTTCTATAGTAACGATTGTAGATGTTAAAACAGGGAGTTACATTTATTGTAATTTAATTGTAACAGAATTTGCAGATAGAGAGCTTTCTCCAGTTGAAGGAGGAAGAGAAATAACCTGAAAGGAGAAGCAAAAGATTATGAAAGATTTGAAGAAAGAAAAGAGCCACTGGATGCAGCCTGAATTTTGACTGAAGTGGACCAAAAAGAAGTAATCGATGAGGTTCTGAATCTGGGAACAGTTCAACACTCAAGCCTTCAAAGATGCAGAGAGTTTAATTCCATAACTACAAGACCCTAAATTTTGGCAATAACCTTATTGTTTTGAATCAGAAGGTGATACAGTTCAGAGCCTTCAGAAAGCCATTAAGTCTAAAGGACACCTTAATTGTGGCCTGTGAGATGATAAGCAGAGAATCAGCTGAGCTGTGCTCTGGCCAGACTTATGTTAAGTGTGAGGTAACAATAAGGATTGTATAAGTCTGTGATAACTGTAACCAAGGATACAAACAGTATGCATCTATTCTTCATTAGGAAAGTTTCTAATATCTGATACATAAAGACATGAATTCTAAATATCTTAGTCATGCTGAGGTGGTTGTAACAGCAATACTACTAAGATGCGATTTGTTAAAAATATAAATACAAGTGTGTTACATACTTCTGATAACTGATACAACTCTAACCACCTGCCAAAGAAACAAATCACAAAATTAATTTCTGGGTAGATAGTATAGTTTGTAAAGGCTTTGGGTCACAAGCTTGGCAACTTGATTTTGGATTACCTCACCCATATTAAATCCAGAAGAAGCAGTGCATGTCTGTAATGCCAGTGGTTGAATCCTGGGACCTTGGGAGAAAAAAAGATTCCTTGAACTATTTGGCCAGCCAGACTCATTATCAGTGAGTTCTGAGTTCAGTAAGAGACCAAGTCCCCCAGATAAGGTATATAATGATTAAGAAAGACACCCAATAATGATGTTTTGCTTCCACAAGAGCACATGTGCAGAAGAACCAGCAAGAAAATTTGCAAACATATTCTTCTGGTGCACAAATACAACACATAGGCACACACTCAAACACATACCACAGATTTATTATTTTATAAAATGGTTTCATTAAAAAACTTAAAAGATGCAGCTTACATAGAAAGAGAACATGTTAAGTTTATTAATATATCCCGTAAAGTAAAATAAAAAAAAATAAAAAATGCTAGATTTACTGTAAAAGTAAATTTCATTCACCTGATGTAATTGTCTAAGAGTAATGCCTCTTTCTGCTAACCTAAGCCTAGTGCTAGAAGCTTCTAACTCTTTACAATCTAATCTAGATCCAGAATGTTTTCAGCCTCAGAAACTTATTGCTGAGTAATCTCACCCTTTCTAGTTCTTTCTAAATTTTGGATAGCTGGTTTAACTCAGCTGTTAGGGATCAAATTCCTCTCCATGCTGACTGAGTCAATCTGGCTTCTCTCTTGTTTTCTAACTGAATTGCTCCACTTGGCCTTAAACTAACTCTTGAAATCTGTTCTAATCTTCTGGCTCCTTCTCATTCTCTTGATTGTTCTGTCTTTACGTGTGTCTAGCTTGTTCTCTCTGTAACCTGTCTCTGTAAAACTGTCCAGGTAAAACTGCCTCTGAACTCCACTGAACTGCCACCAACTGAACTGACAGGAACTCAACACTACTCTGCTGCCTCTCAACTCACTGACTCAAGAAACCCAGGGATCTGCATGCTTCTGTTTTCTGAGTGATGGAATTAAAGGCGTGTACCACCACACTTGTACCTGAGCTTTTCTTTAACTAAAATTTCTTCTATGCCAGGCTGCCCTTAAAATGAGAGATCTCCTTGCCTCTATCTCCTGGGATTAAAAGCACTTCTGTATTCCAGCCAGTTGACACACTAGATCTTTGGGTATGATTCTGTGCCAGAGCAACCGTGTTGCTGGATTAATATTCCTCTACAATTAACAAGTCTGAAAATATATTAGAGAAGCTCTAAAGAACCTAAATATCTCCTAATATTAGGATGAATAAATGAATACTGCATGTGTATGCACATATGCAATCAATTCTTCTAAAATCATGGTTCTCAAAAATATGATGCATTGAGCTCTGCAGGTAAAAAGACATTTTCAAAAGGTCCACAGTTAAAAAAAAACTCTGTTAATGCTACTGGATATTATTTGATATCTTTATTGCATTGACATTTCAACCAAAGTACAAGAATATTGACACTTAAGACTTCTTATCATGGCTCCATTTGTAGCTTTGGGTAAGTACTAGTAGTCATGAGCCATTTAATCCTTCACTGATATTAAGAAAGACATAATCCAGTTACACTTAAGTATGTCATAAGCTATCGGTGAATTATCACTATAATTAACCCACCCGTTATAAATAACTACTTTCATCAAAGCTTTACCACATATTACTCCTTAACAAATACTACAACACAATAGGAAATAGGCATAAAACACCATTGAGCCTATAAAACTGTGTGTGTTGTCTTAAGGAGAAACAGATACATATTTTTGAGTTGGCACATGAATTAGCTTTTTGTCATAGAATATCTTTTGCACCTGGAAAGTATTGTTCCTAGCATTGTTACTATGGTTACTTGCACTTGAGTGTTTGATTTCTATTTTCTTGTATATACTTTTCAAGTCCTAAATTCTAATTTGTTAGGTCAAGGACATTTATCTATACACACATTATAACCATCACACAAAATTGTATATTTAGCATTTTTCCCTAAAGGACTACTTAGTAAAATTAATGGCATACAATATTATTTTTTAATTAATTTATTTTTTGTTAGAGTTCATTCACTTTGTATCCCCCTCATGTAATCCCCTCCCTCATACTCTCCTAATCCCACCCTCATTTTGTCATCTCCTTCCATACCACTCCTTAAGTCCACTAAGATGGAAGTCCTCCTCCCCTTCCCTCTGACCCTAGCCTATCAGGTCTCATCAGGACTGACTGCATTTGTGGCCTGGCAAGGCCGCTCCACCATGAGGGGGAGGTGATCAAAGAGCCAGCTACTGATTTCATATCAGAGACAGTCCCTGTTCCCATTACTAGGGAACCCACTTGGCCAATGGGCTGCCACAGGCTACTCTGTGCAGGGGTTCTAGGATATCTCCATGAATGGTTCTGTTTGGAGTATCAGTCTCAGAAAAGACCCCTTTGCCCAGATTGTTTTTCTCTCCTTGTGGAGCTCCTATCTCCTCCATATCTTTCTATCTCTCCCTTCTTTCATAAGATTCCTTGCACTCTGCTCAAAGTTTGGCTATGAGTCTCAGCATCTACTTTGATACCCTGGAGGGTAGAGTCTTTCAGAGTCCAACTGCAGTAGGTTCCTGTCATGTTCCCTGTTTTCTCCCTCTTCTGATGTCCATCCCATTTGCCTTTCTGAGTGAGGATTGATCATTTTACCCAGGGTCCTCCTTCTTGCCTAGCTTCTTTAGGTGTACAGATTTCAGTATGTTTATCCTATATCATATGTCTAATATCTACTTGTAAGTGAGTATATACCATATGTGTCTTTCTGCTTATGGGATACCTCACTCAGGACAATCTTTTCTAGTTCCCACTATTTGCCTGGTAATTTCATGATTTCCTTGTTTTCAATTGCTGAATCGTATTCTATTGTGTAAATGTACCACGATTTCTATATTCATTCCTCCATTGAGGGACATCTGGGTTCTTTCCATCTTCTGGCTATTACAAATAAAGCTGCAACGAACATAGTTGAACAAATGTTCCTGTATTCTTAAGCATCTTTTGGATATATGCCTAGGAGTGGTATAACTGGATTCGGCATACAATATTTTTAAACACAAATTTGTACAAGTCTCATTACCAAAGTTTGAACTAATGAGAACTTTAATATAAAAACTACTGTTGATAGACATTTTAAAAGGAATATAGAAAAACTATATCAAGAAAGTTTATTTGTCTATACTTGTACCTTGATGGATAACTTATACTTGGAAAGAAATATGTGTGTGCATCAATATATAGAAAAGAAAAGAATATGATAAAATGCCTTCTAATCCCTCTTGAAACTCTGTTAATGATCACGCAGCTAAGAATTTTGTTTTGATTTTTAGGTTAACAGGATTCCACCTACCACCACCAGTAACAAGCACCAAGTCTGTGTTCTCACTGCGGCTGACCAGTGACTTTGCTGTCAGTGCTCACGGATTTAAAGTATACTATGAAGGTAAGTGATAGTAGTATAAAAGGCACCAGTTCCCATTTTAATGCACTTAAACCAGAAATCTCCAGGTGTGATATGGAAGACTAATTACCATCAGAATCATAAAAGTGCCAGTGTTCATCTCATTGTCCCAAATCTTGCAAGGAAATAGCTTTTAAAAAAATAAATTTATTTCTATTTTATATGCATCATAGATGTGCAGTACCAGTGGTGGCCAGAAGAGGAAATCAGTCTCCCTAGACCCGTGGAACTACTTCCTTTCTTTTTTCTTTTATTTATTTATTATAATTTATTCACTTTACATTTCAATTTTAGTCCCCTCCCTCATTACAGCTTTTTTTTTTTATCAATCACTAATATACTATAAATGACTAGCGTTACTGGATTTTACCTTTTTATACCATCCCTATGCATCAGCATAAGAAAAACTTTCTTCTCTTTTTCTAAGATTTAAGAATGAAACAATTTTTTAAGTGGATTACTTGGTTTATTGCTTTTCAGCTTGTTTAGTTCTTTATATATATTGGATATGAGTCCTCTGTCAGATAAAGGGTGGGTGATGATTCTTTCCCAATCTGTAGGCAGTCGCTTTGTTTTGATGACGGTGTCCTTTGCTTTACAGAAGCTTTTCAATTTCATGAGGTCCCATTTATTGATTGTTGCTCTTAGAGCCTGTGCTGTTGGTGTTCTGTTCAGGAAGTTTTCTCCTGTACCAATGAGTTCTAGGGTATTCCCCACTTTTTTTTCTAGCCGATTTAATGTGTCTGGTTTTATGTTGAGATCTTTGAATCATTTGGACTTCAGTTTTGTGCAGGGTGATAAGTATGGATCTATTTTTATTTTTCTACATGTAGACATCCAGTAGGACCAGCACTATTTGTTGAAGATGCTATCTTTTTTCCATTGTATGGTTTTGGCATCTTTGTCAAAGATCAGATGTCCATAAGTGTGTGGGTTAATTTCTGGGTCCTCTGTTTGGTTCCATTGATCCACTATTTCGTTTCTATGCCAGTACCATGCAGTTTTTATAACTGTTGCTCTATAGTACAACTTAAGATCAGGGATGGAGATACCTCCAGAAGATCTTTTATTGTAAAAAATGAGGAACAGAGCTAAAGAGAGAATTCTCTGTAGAGGAATATCGAATGGCAGAGAAGCACTTAAA
>NW_026594880.1:0-1622 GCF_907164565.1 Psammomys obesus | reverse complement strand
ATTTTAGAAACTTACTACTTTGAGCGGGCTCTTCTTGTTCTGGAGCATGCTGTTCACAAAATAACCTGGAAATACAGAATTTCAAATAATCACTGAATCTTTCAATTGTAGAGATCCACCTGCCTCTGCCTCCCCAGTGCTGGGATTAAAGGTGCATGCCACTACACTGGCTAAAGTATTTATTTTTAAAAGGAATGTGTTTAAGTCTGTGTAAAGGTATTAACCCACATCCAGTGTGGGTGAGCCTGGCCATTATCTTTGGGACTCTGTTCTCTGAAGACATGAATGCTGAGTAAATGTCTTGAGTAGTTCCAGTTCCTCTGCTGCTGCGATGAGGGACATCTAAAGAACTAATGTCTAAGATTTTCAAGCTTCAACCTGACTACCCACAGTTTTGCTGATCTTCAAACATAACACAGACGCACATGCATTAATTTGGAGAATGACTTTCCAAGTCCAGAACATGCCTTCGCTAGAGCTAGTGTTTGGTGAGTGTCTTCAGAGAGGAAAGCAGCATAGCGGGCTGGAGACCTGAAGTGAGGGAGTTGCAAGGGACTTCTCTGCCCCCCAGGCTTGCCTTTGTCTTAGCCACTATAGGACCTAATGTCCTCCCCTTGACCCCAGTGTCCCAGCAGCAGCCAGCTCAAAGTCACCTCCTCTAGATCTGGGACCTCTGAGCACCTCTTGTTCGGTCTCAGATTGTGTTCCTAGACTGATTGTGCCCCTCACCTCTTCAGTGCTTTGATTTTAGGCATGTCCACCATACTTGGCTATAGGCTTTTGACACATGTAAAGAAGTATAGAAAATGTTAGGATAAAACCTTTCCCAATGTCCTCCGCATTCCCAGTGTCAGTAATTTTCGAGTCTAGGCAAAGCCCCTTCCTGCTTCAGCCCCTCCCATGTGCCAGTGTTCGGAGTGGCCTTTCTGCACCCAGCCCCAACCCTGTGATACTTGTCAGCTTCATTCTCTGTCTCTGAATCCTTCACCCCTTATGAAGTGCCTCAGGAATCCTATGAACCTCAGTGTTTAAGTTAAATTCAAACTGTAGAGAACCTCATCTATTCCTTTCTGAAACAATTTAAAAAGTTTGGTTTGTTTTGTCCTTTTTTTGATTCATTATTTCCAGGATGTTAAATAGAGATCTTTTCTGGAAGTCCCAGGCCAACCTGGTCTATTTGGTGAGATATTGTCTCAAAAATAAATAAATAAATAAATAAATAAATAGGTAGATACAGCAGGTAATTAAGTTACTTTTCTTTCATTATATGTTTAAAAATTGAACTGAGGTCTTTGTGAAAATAGATAAAGTGAAGATTTAAGAACATAATTAATAGGCAGTGTAGTGGTGAATGCCTATAATTCAGCAATCAGAGGCAGAGGCAGGCAGATCTCTGCAAGTTTAAGGCAGAAACTAAAAAGTGAGTCCAGTACCAGCCAATGCTATAATTTGGTTTTTCGGTATCAAAAAACCAAATATTAATTAATTAATTAATTAATTAATATAACTAACAGTAGGTTTCTCAGAAATTCAAATATAAACAGTGTGTGCAAAACTGAATGGAATTTTAAAAACAGTAACAAGCTGGGGGCTGAAGAGATGAGTCAGCAGGTAAAGGTGCT
>NW_026594879.1:0-1755 GCF_907164565.1 Psammomys obesus | reverse complement strand
GTTAAGAAGTCCTGCTTCCTTGCATTTCTTTAGAAAAGGAACTCTGAAAATTTCACCTAAGGACAAAGGGTGCATATTTAGGAGGAAGTGAGCAGCTATTCGCGTGGCAATCACTTTATACTTTACCAGTTGATGGGTCGGCATACATTTCTGTGTGGCTCAAGAGGTAAATGGTACAACAGGTGAAAACGTCTCTTTGCTTATACAAATTAATGTGACTTTGTAACATTTAATTTCAAAAGTTTGAGATGACAGCCCCTCATTTTGGTCACAGATACTGTGTTGGAAGGCCATTCCCCTTACAGAACAAGAGCCACCTGTCACCCTGAGTGGTTGCACACCACTGGGTCCAGGCCTCAGGCAAACAGACCTGCCTTTTTTTTTTTTAATTTTATTTTTTTCTTATCAGTTACATTTTATTAACTCTGTGTCTCAGTTGTATCCCGTTCCCTCATTCCCTCCAAATCCCACCCTCCCTCCCTCATCTCCACCCTGCCCCTTTCCAAGTCCACTGATTGGGGGGGGGGGCTCCTCCCCATTCATCCGATCCTGTTATATCAGGTATCTTCAGGACTGGCTGCAAAGTCCTCCGCTGTGGCCTAACAGGACTGCTCCTCCCTTGGGGGGTGGAGAGGTCAAAGAGCCAGCCATTGAGTTCCTGTTAGAAATAGTCCTTGTTCCCCTTACTATGGGAAACCAATTGGTTACTGAGCTAACATGGACTTTATCCAAGCAGAGGTTCTAGGTTATATCCATACATGGTCCTTGGTTGAATGTCAGTCTCAGAAAAGATCCTGTGCCCAGATATATTTCAGACCTGCCTTTTTAATGTGTCTCCTCAGACAGAGAAGAAAGGGGCTGGTCTAGCTCAACTTTGATAGGGTATGGTTTCTAGTAGAGTGCGTAAGCATAATGAAGCCGTGTGTTCTTGTTGGTACGCGAATCCCTGAGGAATAAAGACCAAAGCATGACACCACTTTTCTATACGGTCAATGGATTTATAACTATATGGAGGTCACCATGGTTGTACAACCCTCACTGAGAACAAACCTGTGTGGCTGAGGAGCTTTTCTGTTACGTAGATTTGGGATCCACCGAATTTCCTCTTTGTTGGCTAGAAGAGAAAAGCAAGATTATAAAGACTTTTCATGTTGGCCTGGAATACCACATTAAATAAAAATGTTTTGCTACATAATTAAATATATTAATCAATGACAAAAATTTATTAGACCAACTTTTTTTTAAGTGTGGTCTTGATAAACTCCTGGATCTAAATGGTACTCTCAAATAGCTGAGACCTATAGGGTATGCTGTTTGTGGCTTGAAAACAACCCTTGTACAAACACTAAGAGGGAAAGTTTGCTGTCTTATAATAATTTAGTTTCTAGAAAATGATAGAAATACTGTTTCAATTTCTCCAAAATCTTTCGCCTTTTATATCTACTAATCCAGAAAATTGTAAGTTAGAAATTAGGTCAGGTGCTAAAGAGATGGCTCAGTGGTTAAGAGCACTGACTGCTCTTCCAGAGGACCTGGGTTCAAATCCCAGCACCTACAGGGCAGTTCACAATTGTCTGTATCTCTAAGATGTGACACCGTCACACAGATAAACATTCATGCCAAACACCAATGCCCATGAAATTAGGTCAGGTGAGGACCGTGGAGCTGGGAAACACTTGCTAAGAATGAATGCTTGTCTGTACTCTCGGGCTGTTTAAGACCAAGTATCCTGTAAGGGCAGATGTTTTCACTAGT
>NW_026594878.1:0-1321 GCF_907164565.1 Psammomys obesus | reverse complement strand
GATGTGCTGTCTCTAATGCTTGCAGAGATTCTGGTCTAGAGTGGGCTCTTAAAGATAATTAGCCAGCGCTTCCTTATCCAGAGATTTATATTCTTCAACCCAGTGATTTTTTTTTTTCTCAAAGTCATTGTATTTAACAGTATAGTTATGAAGTGGAACAAAGTTTTATAGAGAATAATTCTGTTTTGATATAGTATCTAATTATATAGCCCAGGCTAGCCTTGAACTAACTCGTATGTGTGTGTGTGTGTGTGTGTGTCACTGTGTCAGTCAGTGTATACACAAATTATTATCATTATTCCCTGTCAGCATATAGTGATGAGAAGCAACTGCAAATGGTACTTTCCTATGAGTTAAAAACTATTGACTATGGCTAGGGAAGGCTCAGTGGTTAAGAGCACTTGCTGCTCTTCCAGAAGAACCAGGTTTGGTTCCAAGCACCACACGGTAGCTCACGACCACCTGTAACATACAGTATCCACACAAACAGGTGCACAGAAGAAATCACAATTGAAAAAGAAATTGCATCATTAACAATTAATGATTAACAATTAACATCTAAACAACATTTAGATGTTTAATCTAAATAATTAACTTTCTTTAAACCCATTTTAGAAACTTACTACTTGGAGCGGGCTCTTCTTGTTCTGGAGCATGCTGTTCACAAAATAACCTGGAAATACAGAATTTCAAACAATCACTGAATGTTTTAACTTGTAGAGATCCACCTGCCTCTGCCTCCCCAGTGCTGAGCTTAAAGGCACTACACTTGCTAAAGTATTTATTTTTAAAAGGAAATGTATTTAAGTCTGTGTAAAAGTATTAACCCACATCCAGTGTGGGTGAGTCTGGCCATTATCTTTGTATGTGACAACCTGAGTTCTACATCTGCTTCAAATACAGGAAGCAGAGAGCTCATTCCTACAAGGTGAGAATATAGACACACATGACACAGTGGATGTGTAAATCAAGGAAGTTTCTTCTGTTGCAAAAAAGAGCAGGCTTGAACTGCACCTTTGCAACAATCAACCATGGTCTGAGTTGACTCTTCAATGAAACACAGTTCGTGTTTTTTGTTTGTTTGTTTGTTTGTTTGTTTTTTCCATTTTACATCTGTTTTGAGCTTATAACTAAAATTAACCCTTTGTTGTAAGTTGCACGTGCTTAGGTCATGTATGGTGCCATTACAAGTGAGGCTCTCCCAGGAAGAAGAGAGTGCAGAGAAAGTTTAGAAAGTCAAACAAGACCTTGTGTAGTTCTTTCTCCTGTCATATGCAGACATGCTGTGAAGCTGAGTTCCTGATGGGTGTCCCATAAGAAC
>NW_026594877.1:0-3805 GCF_907164565.1 Psammomys obesus | reverse complement strand
GTTAAGAAGTCCTGCTTCCTTGCATTTCTTTAGAAAAGGAACTCTGACAACTGCAACTAAGAACAAGGGGTGCATATTTAGGAGGAAGTGAGCAGCTATTCGCGTGGTGATCACTTTATACTTTACCAGTTGATGGTGAGCAAGCTTGTCTCATTTTTCTGTAGGTCAAGTAGCAAATGGTACAAAAATTGAAACATTTTACAAAATCACTTTCAAATGCTTGAGGTAACAGCCCTTCATTGTACACAGATACTGTGTTATAAGGATATTCCCCTTATAGAACAAAAGCCACCTGTCACCATGAGTTGTAGCACACCACTGGGTTCTGGCCTCAGGCAAACAGACCTGCACAGATTTGGGCAGTCTTCTCCTGGTCTAGAGGAGGCTTTTCAGAAGATAATTAGCCAGCCCTTGCCTCTCCAGAGATTTATCATTTATATTCTTTGACTCAGTGATTTTTCTTACAATTGTACTTAACAGTACAGTTATGAAGTGCAACAAAACTTTATAGAGAATAATTTTGTTTTGAGACAGGATCTCACTATGTACCTCAGGCTAGCCTTGAACTGTGTTTGTGTTCATGTATGTGTACATATTCATATGCACACATTATCATCATTCCCTGTCAGCATACAGTGATGAGAAGCAACTGCAAATGGTACTTTCCTATGAGTTAAAAACATATTGACTATGGCTAGGGAAGGCTCAGTGGTTAAGAGCACTTGCTGCTTTTCCAGAAGAACCAGGTTTGGTTCCAAGCACCACATGGTAGCTCATGACCACCTGTAACATACAGTATCCACACAAACAGGTGCACAGAAGAAATTAAAATTGAGAAGAAATTAGATTATTCAATGTTTTGCCTAAACAATTAACTTTCTTTAAACCTACTTTAGAAACTTACTACCTTGAGTGGGCTCTTCTGGTTCTGGAGCATGCTGTTTGCAAAATAACCTGAAAATACAGAATTTCAAATAATCACTGAATCTTTTAATTGTAGAGATCCACCTGCCTCTGCCTCCCCAGTGCTGGGATTAAAGGCTCATGCCACTACACTGGCTAAAATATTTATTTTGTAAAAGAAATGTGTTTAAGTCTGTGTAAAAGTATTAATCCACATCCAGTGTGGGTGAGCCTGGCCATTATCTTTGGGACTCTGTTCTCTGAAGACATGAATGCTGAGTAAATGTCTTGAGTAGTTCCAGTTCCTCTGCTGCTGCGATGAGGGACATCTAAAGAACTAATGTCTAAGATTTTCAAGCTTCAACCTGACTACCCACAGTTTTGCTGATCTTGAAACATAACACAGACACAAATGTATTAATTTGCAGAATGATTTTTCAAGATCAGAACATGCCTTCACTAGAACTTTATCTGGTGACTGTCTCCAAAGAGAGGATAGCTAGAATTTCAAGTACTACTTTGAATAGAGATGAAGAGAATGAGCAGCCTTGTCTTGTCCCTGATTTTAGTAGAATTGCTTTAAGTTTCTCTCCACCATTTTGAAGTCAGTCTGGTAGTTTCTCAGAAAATTGAGAATAGTTCTACCTCAAGACCTAGATATACCACTCCTGGGCATATACCCAAAAGATGCTCCAACATACCACAAAGAGACTTGTTCAACTATATTCACATAACTGCTTAATTGTATAGCCAGAAACTGGAAACAACCTAGATGTCCCTCAACTGATGAGTGGATAAAGAAAATGTACTACACAATGGAATATTACCCAGCTATCAAAACAAGGACATTATGAAATTTGAATACAAATGTATGAAACTACCAAATATCATCCTGAGTGAGATAACCCAGAACTAGAAAAACACATATAGTATGTACTCACGTATAAGTGGATATTAGCCATAAAGTATAGGATAGCCATCCTATAATCCACAGACCCAAAGAAGCCAAGGAGAGCCCAAGGGAAGGCTTGACTCTCCCTCAGAAGGGGAAATAAACTAGACATATGAAGTAGATGGAGGAAGGAAAATGGGATGGGAGAAGAGGTTGGGGAGAGGAACTGAGTTGGGTATCAGGTGTGGGAAAAGGGTAGAGGGGGGAGGGAGAGAGAACTGAATCAGTGGAAGGACAGAGGAGGCTTCCAAAGTCTATGGTTGTGACCTTTGCTAAGACTCCTAGCAGTAATGGATATGGAACCTTAAATGGCCAGCAGAACTTCCAGTGGAGGGAGGGAAACACCAACCCACACACAAAACCTTCAACCTAGCTAACCAGTGATTGACCCAGGTTGTGCATGCCGTGAGAGAGATCCCAGCACTGAATCTATTAACAATATGTTATACTTGCAGACAGGTGGCTAGCATAACTGTCATCTGAGTGGCTTTACCCAGAAGCTCATGAAAATAAATGCAGAAACCCACAGCCAAACATTTGACATAGCATGGGGAATCTTATGGAGGAAAGGGGGGCAGGGACTAAAGCACCCAGAGAGGTCAAGGAAACGGCAAGAAAACCTACAAAGGCAACTAACCTGGACTTACAGGGGCTCCAGAGAGCAGCCATGGAACAGATCTAGGCACCTACAGATATCTAACAGATATACAACTTGGTTCTCATCTGGGACCTCCGATAGCAGGCACAGGAGGTGTCCCTGACTCTGTTGTCTGCCCTTGGATCCCTTTCCCATAACTGGGATGCCTTATCTAGCCTCAATAGAAGATGTGCCCAGTCCTACTTGACATGCCAAGGCAGGCTGGTTGGAACCCATGGGAGGTCTCCCCTTCTCTGAGAAGAAAAGGAGGAGAAAAGGGGAGGGGAGATAAGGGGGATAGGGAAGAACTAGGAAGAGAAGAGGGAAGGGATGTTTCTGCTGCAATGTAAATAACCAAATTAATTTTGTAAAAAAACAGAATGGTAATATGGCTAGAGAAATAAAGTGGAGAGGCTGTAAGGGACTTCTCTGCCCCCAGGCTTGCCTTTGTCTTAGTGCCTTATGAGCCTGTGTCCTCCACTTTCCTACAGTGTCCCTCCATGCAGCCTTCCCAGCAGCAAAGTCGCCTCCTCTAGTCTGGGCGGGACCTCTGAGCACCTTCCATTTGGTCTCAGATTTTATTCCAAGACTGACTTGGAGCTTTGCCCCTCATGTCTCCAGTGCTTTGATTTTAGGCATGTGCTATCAGGTTTGACTATAAGTTTCTGAAACATGTAAAAAGTATTTAAAATATTAGAATCTCTTAGACCCTGATCCCAGTGTCCTCCCCATCCCCAGTGTCAGTAACTTTCAAGTCAACGCAAAGCCCCTTCCTGCTTCAGCCCTTTCCACGTGCCAGAATCCAGAGTGGCCTTTCTGCATCTGCGTCCAACTGTGTGATAACTTGTCAGGTTCATTCTCTCTGCATCCTTCATCCCTTGTGAGGTGTCTCGGTATCTTATGTACCTCAGTGTTTAAATTAAAATTTAACCTGCAGAGATGTCCACTGGTTCCTTGCTGAAACAATTAAAATTTTTAAATTGAGTTCATTATTTTCAGTATGGTCAATATAGATTTTTTTTTTTTTAATTTTAAGTTATCTCTAGAGATTCAAGGCCAGCCTGGTCCACTAAGTGATACATTGTCTCAAAAACAAAAGCAAGAGACAGCAGGGAATTAAGTCTCCTTTAATTGATTATATGTTTAAAGGCTACTATAAAAGTAAGGTGAGCTCTTTGTGAAAGTGAATAAGAGTTAATGTCTTCTATAGTTCTCAGCAATTCAAATATAAACAGTGTGTGCAAAACTGAATGGAATTTTAAAAATAGTAACAAGCTGGGGGCTGAAGAGATGAGTCAGCAGGTAAAGGTGCT
>NW_026594876.1:0-1524 GCF_907164565.1 Psammomys obesus | reverse complement strand
AATAATTCGTTAAGAAGTCCTGCTTCCTTGCATTTCTTTAGAAAAGGTACTTTGAACGTTGCATCTAAGAGCAAAGAATGTGTCTTTAGGAGGAAATGGTCAAAAATTCCCATCATGTGGTGATCACTTTATACTTTACCAGTTGATGGGTCTGCATACTTGTCTCATTGCTCTGTGGCTCAAATAGTAAATGGTAAAAAAAAAAATTAAAATACTTCTCTGCTTTTAGTAACTATATGAATTAATGTGACTTTGCAATATACAGTTTCAAATGTTTGAGATGACAGCCCCTCATTTTGGTCACAGATACTGTCTTGGAAGGACATTCCCCTTATAGAACAAGAGCCACCTGTCACCCTGAGTTATAACACACCACTGGGTCCAGGCCTCAGGCAAACAGACCTGCTGTTTTTGTTTTTTGTTTTTTTTTTTTTTTTTACATTTTTATAATTATCGTTTATTACAATTTATTCAATTAGTATCGCAGCTGTGGTCCCCTTCCTCCCTCCTCTATGCCCTCCTCTAGTACACTGATAGGGGAGGTCCTCCTCCCCTTCTATCTGACCCTAGTCTATCAGGTCTCATCCGGACTGGTTGCATCATCTCCCTCTGTGGCCTGGCAAGGCTGCACCCCCCAGGGGGAGGTGATCAGAAAGCCTGCCACTGAGTTTATATCAGAGACAGTCCCTGCTCTTCTCACTAGGGACCCCGCTTGGATACTGAGTCTATGGGCTACATCTGGGCCTGGGTTTTAGGTCCTCTCTATGCATTGTCCTTGGTTGGGATATCAGTCTCTGCAGGGCTCCCAGAGCTCAGTTTTCTTGGCTCTGTTGGTCTCCTTTTGGAGCTCCTATCCCCTCTAAGATCCACCGTTTTAATGTGTCTCCTCAGACAGAGAAGAAAGGGGCCGGTCTAGCTCAACTTTGATAGGGTATGGGTTCTAGTAGAGTGCGTAAGCATAATGAAGCAGTATGTTCTTATTGGTACCTGAATCCCTGAGGAATAAAGACCAAAGCATGACACCACTTTTCTATACGGTCAATGGATTTATAACTATATGGAGGTCACCATGGTTGTACAACCCTCACTGAGAACAAACCTGTGTGGCTGAGGAGCTTTTCTGTTATGTAGATTTGGGATCCACCGAATTTCATCTTTGTTGGCTAGAAGAGAAAAGCAAGATTATAAAGACTTTTCATGTTGGCCTGGAATACCACATTAAATAAAAATGTTTTGCTACATAATTAAATATATTAATCAATGACAAAAATTTATTAGACAAACTTTTTTTTAAGTGTGGTCTTGATAAACTCCTGGATCTAAATGGTACTCTCAAATAGCTGAGACCCATGGGGTATGCTGTTTGTGGCTTGAAAAACAACCCTTGTATAAAAAATAAGAGGGAAAAATGCTGTCTTGTGCTAATTTAGTTTATAAAAATGATAGAAATACTGTTTCAATTTCTCCAAATTCTTTCATCTTTTATATCTACTAGTTCAGAAAATTTTAAGTTAGAAATTAGGT
>NW_026594875.1:0-2702 GCF_907164565.1 Psammomys obesus | reverse complement strand
CTGGCAAGCATGGATTAAATGCGACCTTTTGAATTGATTGGCTATAGGAAGGTCCCCAAACCATTAATGATCTGGTGTCCCTCCCGAGGGGGATGGGCCAGTTTCCTAGCAACTGTATTTCTAGTGAGGGGGGAAAGAATGCAGTAAGGTGGGTTCTTACCCTCAGGACATTGCTGGACTTCCCCACCCACTTAGTTCAAGCCTTAAATATTAATAAGAGCTGCTGATTTTTAATCTTTTAGTCTCTCATTACCTTTCCTTCAGGGGCAAAACCATAAGATTCAGAGGCAAAGATTATCACAGGTACATATTATGTCCGGGATAATGTTTCTCCTTCACTGGAAAACCTCATTTTCTAAATCTCACCATTATCCAAGAGAGGAGGCTGTTCATTGAAGACCTGGAGAAACACCCATG
Organism: Psammomys obesus; assembly: GCF_907164565.1. Lineage (NCBI taxonomy): Eukaryota > Metazoa > Chordata > Mammalia > Rodentia > Muridae > Psammomys > Psammomys obesus. Next base: position 2,285 of record NW_026594875.1, on the reverse strand, counting down.
GTTGAAAACTATGTGACTTGAAGGTGCGAAATAAAACCTGCCCAGATCCAAAAATTCTGGACACGCTTTTTGACCTTGGGTCTAATTCCAATGCCAATCATGGCTATATACCTGATATTGAAGGAAAAGGCACGAAAGGAGATTTTGACCTTGGCAGCACCACCGAAGCCAAGGCTGTGGACACTTGACAAACACTTGCCTCCATCACAGCTCTTTGGGGACTCCCTGGGGCCCATGACAGGAGCCTAGAGCGAGTGGGTGCCCTGGGGACCCATCACAGCTCCTCAGGAGAAAAGTCACTGCATTCCCACAAGGCTGCAGAGGCCTCCTCCTGCCTTCTGGGTATTCAACTCTAACATGCTCCTTCACACCACAATGGAAGCAAGCCTCTGGGCCTGACGTAGGACTGAAAGGTTCAGGTCCAGAGGGCCCAGAGCTCCTTATGCTGTGGATCTATCCGCCTTTGTTCCTCCTGATCCCGAGAACAGAAGTCTGTAAACACGGCTTTAGGAAAGCACCCTCATGACGTAACCCCTATCTCTGCAGGACACTGGTTCACAATGCACCTCGTGTTTGAAAAACCACAAAAGGCTTGATGGGCTCAGCATCCAGCGACTTAGGCCAGTTGAAGCACTCGAAGGCTGGGACTGCTGAACCAGCAGAGGCTGTCTGCTTGATCCACACAAGCAGAGGCAGGCAGAGGCTAGTCTCAGGTTCATGAGAAGGGAAAAGCTGCCTGTGGCCCAAAGTGGAGACAGTCACTATGGGCTATAGCTGCCATGGTTGGTCCCTTTCTTCTCTGACCTCACGACGAGCCACTGTGAGGGATGGAGGCGTGTCCTGCATATCAGGCTGTGCTGTGCTGTGCTGTGCTGTGCTGTGCTGTGCTGTGCTGTGTTGTGCTTTTGTCCTACAGACCAGGCAAATGTTTGTGCTGAACTTTGAAACTCCTTCACAGCTGGCTAGTTCTGTAGTTCTACTGAGAACCTCAGTTATTTAGTTGCATAGTTTATTTCCTAACATGTGTGCTCAGAAGGAGATAATACAGACCAAGTAGCTTCAATGCCATGACTTTGAAACCAAAATCCTGAAAAGCCAGTATCAGGTGCTCTTGCCCATTGTCCGGGGTGCCCTTGGCTGTATGAGGCTGGGCTACCATCGGCTTAGGGGTACCCGGGTGGCCATAAAGACTGTGGAGAACACCAAGAAGAACCTGCGGTGGATCTTCACTGAGAAGGTGATACTGGAGATGCTAGGACATCCATACATCATTCGCCTGTACCAGGTCATCATTTCTGAAAGGGAAGTCCACTATGTGACTGAGTTTGCACCCAGAGGAAACTTATTCCGGATAGTGAAAGATAATATTCCGGAGAGAGAAAGATAATGGCAAAATGCAGGAGGGGGTGGCTAAGAAAGTATTCGGGGAGATACTGGCAGCCATCAAAAACTGTCTGTACAACTTAGATGTTGTTCATCGTGACTTAAAGCCCCAAAACATCCTCCTCGACAGGGAAGGAAATGTAAAAGTGATTGATTTTGGCCTTTCAGCACAAACTCGATTTGGCATAAATTGACAAGACGTTTTGGGACCAAGGTCTTTAATGCTCTGAGTTGGTGCAGAGACAGCTCTATGGCAGGAAGAAGGCAGACATATGGAGTGTTGGTTTGCTTCTAAATTATAGAACCACTCGCAACCTTCCCTTCAAAGAACAAACCATAAAGGAGACATCACCGGTATATATCATAAATTATATATATATATATATATCATAAATTATATATATATCATATATATCATATATATATCATATATATCATATATATCATATATATATGATATATATGATATATCATATATATCATAAATTATATATATACATATATATTATATATATATATATATAATTTATCATATTCCTGATCATGTTTCCCCACCACTTGAAAACCTCATTTTCCAAATGCTCAACGTTATGCCAGAGAGGAGGCCGTCCATTAAAGATCTTGAGAAACACCCATGGGTTAAAAAATAGGAAATAAATGTGCCAAGTGAGACCTACCCAGATCCCTAGACTGTGGACATGCTCTGTGACTTTGGGTTTCATCGCAATGTCATTTTTTTAATCTCTACAGAAGAAAGAACATATTCTTCTGATTATGGCATGGTATCTCATCTTGAAAGAGAAGGAACGATAGTGGCTTGACCTGGGCACCACCACCTTGGCAGTATCACCTTCACTGAGAAGGTGATAGTGGAGATGCTAGCACATCCATACATCATTCGT
>NW_026594874.1:0-2632 GCF_907164565.1 Psammomys obesus | reverse complement strand
GACAGCATATGTGGTCAACATGTTGGTGGCACAAGAAGAGGCCATCCGCACCTTGCTGTGGCACAAGGATGGCACTCAAATATTGCACTAAACTCTTCAGGGAAAGGTGCTGTGGGGACCAGATACTACACCTGTGATTCTTCTCCTCCTCCTAGTTCTTCTGTACCTGACTCACCTAATCTTAAACCTAGCCTACATTCAAAACATGAGGGGCTCAGTTAGTACACTAAAAAGCATGCCAATAAAAAAGCAAACAGAAAACAAAAAAAAATGTACCTTTGTACATAACCACTGAGGTTTTCATTGATTATTTTTGTAGGTACTAGGGAATGAACCTAGAGTTTCATGCTTGCTAGGACAAGTGCTTTATCTCTGAGTTACATGCTCAAGCCCACCAGTGAAATCTTAGACCATACACAAAGAAGCCCTTCATTTTGTTTTCATATGCCAGGGCTTTCTGACTCCATTTTATACCCACAGACTTTTAAGTTCCTCCAAAAACCAAGAGACTCCATCCCAACACACCGACTTCAACATATCTAGGGCAAAGGTGTCTCAAGACTTCAGACGAGTTTTAAAATGGCTGTCCTGCCAAATCGCTTTTCTTCAGATTACTGACCTGCACTCTGGACTCTCTTACACCCATACATTTCAAAAGATCATTCCTAAAAGAAAAAAAAATGGCACATGTCCAGTATGTGGTACCATGGATGAAATAAAATAGGCAAAGCCTATTTCACATTCTGTTTTAAATGTTTGCCCCATGAACACCTCTTCCTGCCCCCAACAGTGTTTGTACCATCGGCCTTGAAGCTTAATTTGCCCAGAGTTCTCACACCACTATTACCCTGTACCAACTTTAAGAGGAAGCAAAAAAAAAAAAAATCATTAAGCAGAACAAAATTGCAAACAAAGGCAGAACCCCACCCTGCGCTTTTCCAGTCAGACCTCAGGTTTCTCTCACCTGCCCTATCAGGGCCTTGCATCTCTCCAGTTTCCAAGTGGACTCATTTATAGGAAGAAATTAGTTTCATTCCCAGTTGCCATAGCTTCCACCATACCCTCAAACCTACCTGCAGGAGGAGTGGGTTAGGCAGTCTAGAGTTTCCAGGTGGCTTTTATATCAAGAGGGCACGTGAGGTCCTCAAGAGAGAGACAAAATTCACCTAGAACTAGCATGTGTTCCTTGAAAACTGAGCACCAAGCAGGGAAATCTGCTTACCTTGATGGGGCATTGCAGGAATTACTGCATTGAAGAAGGGTCTCCAATTGCTCCAGCTGCCAGTTGGGGAACCTAAGGTGGTGGAGGGCCATCTGCTATCCCTAGGCTTCACACTCTTGTGGCTCTCAGTGCCCTCAGCAACCAGCTCACATTGCTCCTGATCCAAGCCACTACCAGTGGTGCCATCAGCCTTCGGACCTTAGGACCAGTGGTTATTCCCATCAACCTTAGGTCCTGGAACACCAGAAGCAAAGTGGCCTTTTCCTCCTCCGTTTAATTTTTCTCTTTAGCTTTTTGTTCTCACTGCTCCGATTCCAGGCTGGCCCAGTGCACTTTTCTCCTCTCCTCTCTCTCCAACTTGAAAGAACATCTCTGCCTTCACATCTGGAAAAGAGAAAACACAAAGAGAAAGACATCAGAGCTGAGTCAGCATGGAAAGGTGAGACAAAGCAATGGAAGCTCCAGATAGAGCTGACAATGGGCACTGGCACTCCACTCACTTCTACCAGGACACATATGCTTCCTGTGGCTCACAAAAATACCAGTTCAATACAGGTACTGACCGTGCTGTTCTTCCTGGACATCCCTGAGTCCTAGGCTGAGTAACCAGGTGATATCGTGGCTAGAGCTTTGAGACTCCATACACTGAATATCGTCCATAACGAAGTATGCTTCTGCAGATTCAGAGCTGGAGCATGTGGTGTCCCTGGGAACAGTACAGTATCTGTGATCCTCAACCTGGAAGGGATCGCCTAGGGCCTATTTCAAGTTACAATGTATCCAGTTCCAGGCTTGTCTTTGCTTTTCTGCTCACATGCAGTTCCTGTGGGCCGAAACTTTGAGGTACACAACTGACAGCAGTTTAGGGATGTAATGTGCACCATGTGCTTGCAAGAAGGAGACAGGTAGTGGGTATGTGGGTGTGCAGAACATAGTGTGCCAAGTTACTTAGATCGGCTGACTACACTAGCCTTGGTAAGATATGCAGTTAGGCATAAAGGTCTCCAGAAATCAAACAAGGTCTTTCTTCACCTCCTTTTGATTCACTCTGTACAGTTCAGCACCAACACTTCTCTCACCAAGGCTCATGCAATCAGCTGACACAAATGTTCACACGCACCTACCATGGCCACATAGTAAAGTGACTTTTGAATTATTGTTTTTAAAAGCAGTATTCCCCTCAAGATGTGAGTGGGCAGATGCTGCCCATCCCTGGCTCACACTGCAGCCCCTCACCACGCCTTTTCCCGTGTGATGGACCTAGATGCCGGATGATTCTCATTGTCTGCTCTTGTTCAGCTGGAAATGCAGTAGTGATCTTGAAGGGCAGAGAGGAAGATGAGGAAGGTGTATGGTATGAGCTTGTGTAAGGAGTTGGGACAGTGGTAGCAGCAGGGAGAAAAGAAAGAG
>NW_026594873.1:0-1068 GCF_907164565.1 Psammomys obesus | reverse complement strand
TGTGTGTGTGTGTGTGTGTGTGTGTGTGTGTGTGTGTGTGTGGTTTATGTAAACTTACAGTGTATATTTTTCTAAAATCAAACTTTAGAATTTTCTTTGGCTCTAGTGATGTTTGTCATGCTTTAAAAAGAACAGTTTTTCTGGCTAGGTGTGGTGGTGTGCACCTATAATTCCAGCATTGGGGGAGCAGGTGACTCTGTGAATTCAAGGCCAGCCTGGTTTACATAACAAGTTCCAGGACACATAGAGATAATCTGTTTCAAAAAACTGAAGAAAATAACCTCCTGAAGCCTGTTATCCTACTGGCTATTATGAAAACATCCATTTCCCCTTATAGGAGGAGGATGTGTTCCTAGGCCCCAGGAGATACCATAGCTGCAGGTAGTGTGTGTGCCATGCTTTTCCTCTGTGTCCTGCAGCATTGCCCTTCGTGCTGAGATCATCTGTCCTTCCGTGTCTGTGTGCTGGTGCCCTCCTTGCATTCCCACTCTTACTCTTTAGGGCCACTGTACTGGCTGGGTTTGTGTCAGTTTAACATAAAAGAAGGAGCCTCCGTTGAGGAAATGCCTCCATGAGCTCCAGCTCTAAGGCATTTGCTCAATTAGTAATCAGTGGGCAAGGGCCCAGCCCATTGTGGGTGGTGCCATCCCTGAGCTGGTGGTTTTGGATTCTGTAAGAAGGCAGGCTGAGCCAGCCATGGTGAGCAAACCAATAAGCAGCACTGCACCATGACCTCTGCATCAGCTCCTGTCTCCAGGTTCCTGCCCTGTTTGAGTTCCTCTCCGGACTTCTTCAGTGATGAACCGTGATATGGAAATATAAGCCATATAAACTCTTTCCTCCCAATTTGCTTTTTGGTCATGGTGTTTCATGACCAAACATCATTATTTTGGTCATTAATGATGGTGAAAGCCATTATTAAGTAAGAGTTATTTGAATACAACCACTATGACTGGCAGGTGGTCTGATAAGCAGGTATGAGCCACTGTACCCAGCTTAGCAGCTTAGGTTTTAAGACCTAACCTGTGTGTGTGTGTGTGTGTGTGTGTGTGTGTGTGTGTGTGTGTG
>NW_026594872.1:0-3456 GCF_907164565.1 Psammomys obesus | reverse complement strand
TCTTTCTTTCTTTCTTCCTTCCTTCCTTCCTTCCTTCCTTCCTTTCTTTCTTTCTTCCTTTCTTTCTTCTTTTTGTTGTCTTTCTTTTCTCCCTCTCTTTTTGTTTTTATCTAAGGTTTCTATTATTTTGACAGTTTCCACTAAAGTATACTGAGGGCAGATTACCTTATTTGGCTCATGTTTTGATTATTGTTTCTTTTGGTCTTAACCCATGACCATAAGCCCATGAATACCTGACTGTGCTTCTTTGGGAAACATGGTAGAGAAAACTGATTATTTTGTCCTGGTCAGGAAGCAGAGAGACAAAGTAGAAGAAGGTAATGTCTCAAAATACTCTCTAGTGTCTTAATTTTTTTTTCGACTAAATTCTACAAAATAATGTTACAGACTGACAACCCAGCCTCTGGGAAAAATCAAAATGATAAACATTTCCAGATTATTGATTACCTACCCACCTATATTAATAGGCTATCCTACAAATATAATCGATATTTTTCTTTATTGATAGAAGAATAATGTTTTCAAAACTATATAAAAAAGTAAAGTAAGTCATAAAATAATAGCAATTCATATAAAGTGCTTAATAAAATATTGGAAATTTGTGAAAAGAATAAGAAAGGAGTAATTTTAATAAATCAACATATATTTAAAGAAATAATCTAAGAAATCCATGTATTACTGACTGAGACTTAAAAATTAGCCAAGGGATAAAAGTTTTGTGTTCATTAAAAAGAGATTGAAGTGCCAACTTGAGCTGCTGTTGTTAATCATTGTTGGTCAACACGGAAATGTGCTCATATTAATTATGGCAGGTCATCTGGACAAAAAGATAAACAGAGAGAGTCAGAAGTGTGTGACATCATCCATCAAATGGACCTAACAAAAGTCTATGGAATAAACCACCCAAAAGCCAAAGAATACACATTCTGCTCAGCAACATATGGAAATGTCTCAAAAATAAGTAGACTATAATGGTTACAAACTGCATTTTTAGCATGGAAAGTGAGAATGATCATTACAAATTTAATTACTCTGTGTAAAAGGAGTCTGAAGGTAGATTTTGTTCAAAACCATTACACCAGATGTGGGCAGCCACAGATAGAAGCTCTTCCCATCTACATAATATGTGCAGTAACTGATCACTCTGCCCAAATGCACTGCTTACATTTCTTTGTGAGTGTGAGGGATTTCTCTGCATGACTATTTCTAACCTATAATAAAATATGCCTCCTCTGCTGGGAGAATTCAACTCTAAGAATTGCTAAAGGTTATGGGTTTTTTGTTTCAAGAATGCTTTCAGTATCCTGACTCTTTCACCAAGGAATGAAAAAGATCTCTCCTGTAAGCCTGTTTAATAAGTCCTTTCATTTTCTTCTCAGTTGTGATTTTCATTAAACCAAAGATTCACACAGTAGACTTGTTTGCTTTTGTACTGATGGTTGCTTTGGTACAGGCCTTTCTAATTTAAGGATTACTTGTGAAAACATTATGACTTATATTCTAATTACTTTTACTACTAACAAGAGTAGAATGTAACAAGGATGAATAATAATAGGGAAGACAGGCTTAAAGACTAACCTGATTACAAAGTTCTTTTGGCAGTTAGCAACAGAAGAAAATACCCATAGTTCCCATACAAGATGATCTTCTGGCAAAGTTATATAAAACTTTATAGAAATTCAAAGAGAAAAATATTTTTCAACAAAGTAGTGGTGGTTTCTATCTACCGCAATACCTGAAAGAGTAGAGAAAAATGTCATTCTAAACCAACGGCTTAAACTAAAACGTATCAACTGATCTACTGTTGAAATGTCTGTAAGGAGCTTCTTAGTCTTCTTTGCTTATTCTAATTCTTCTTATAAGTATTTCTGATAATGATTCCTGAGTTCTGTGTCTCCTTTTTATGGCACTATTTGGATATCATCTGACGATCTAAGGTGCTAGCATCATTTGAAATTTCCCTTTCGCTCTGTGAAAACCATCTCGCAGACAGATCTCAAAATTTTTCAGCTAACTATCATTGTCTTACAACATGCTGGATTCATAATGTCCTAAATTCTATAGAATCTATATTGTAGGATTTCCAAGATCTGTTTTTCCCTAGATTTCCCACCAGAGTACCCTACTGCAGCTGCCTGTTATCATCGTTCATCTGAACCACTACCATTGTATGTAATTTCCACCTCTTCTTCCTGAATTCATTCTTGTTTGAGAGATGCTCAATCACTGTCCACAATATTGGAGAGAATTTTCGTTGCCAGATGATAAATTGATGGCAGTTAAAGTCTAACTGCTCATGAAGAAGGGTTGAGTGCAACAAAATTTCTTCTTGCAAAGATTACCCCAATGCCATGCTTGGGATAGCACTGAGTTAAAGCACTGAGGTAAATGAGCTTGGACTTGGCTCTGTTGGTTTGAGCTATTTCTGTAAAATCAATGGCACTAAAATATGTGTTGGAGGTCATGACAAAAATGGGACCTGAAATTACAGGATTCCAGAACTTTGAAAATGAAGATGTTGGTAATATCCTTATTAACAACATTTTAAGAAAACTATAATAAATGCCTCACGCAATACCTACAAATATACACTTCTTTTTGAGACAGGATATCTCTAGTTCTAACTGTCCTAGAACTAGCACTGTAAACCAGTCTGGCTTTGAAATCACAGGAATCTACCTCTGCCTTCTGAGTGCTGAGATTAGATGCATGACCAAGCAAGTCTTACTAGAAATAAATTCTTGGTGGAAGAAACAATTTTTAGAAACATTTAAAATGAAAATATTATGGCTGAAAATTGTATTGTTATGAACTTTCCTTAAAGATAAAAGTCAAAATTAAAATTGTCCAAAGTTTTGAGTTTATTTGGAATGTTATTTTATACACCCAGAAAGAACATCTAGATAGTCAAGAGTCACTAGGGACTACACTCACGGAGCCTATTTCCTGAGCTTAATGACAACAAGGAAAGAGCTAAAGAGATTTATTTTCTAGGTGGCTACATGTACCTTTTTCTCTAGAAGTCAACTGAAGCTTTTTCCTACTTTTCATGTTTACTTTTATTTTATGTGTATGAATAGGCTAGCATAGAAGAGGACTCAGGATCCTGGAAAATTAAGTTCCAGTATGTTGTCAACCACTATAAAAGGCCTGGAAACAAACCCAGGTCCTTTGCTAGAGTAGCAACTGCTTTCAGCTGCTGAGTCACCTCCCGGTTCCTTCTTATTAATCCTCTTGAATTGCATTGAGCAGCACATACCTATTGAGTGTGCTCCATTCTTAATTTCCCGCCCACAGCTAAATTCGATTTCCTCAGCCAGATATTTTTCTCTTTTCCAAATTTTCTTTTTCAGAAAATTAGCAACCAGGATATGATGCCAACCAACATCACTCTGAGAGACAGAGACAAAAAAAAAAAAAAAAAAAAAAAAACCAAAAAACAGAGAGAATGACAGA
>NW_026594871.1:0-5201 GCF_907164565.1 Psammomys obesus | reverse complement strand
AAGCCCCTCCACCCCCAACTCTTCAGCAAGGCTACTTAGCTCCACCCCAAGTTTGGCTGTGAGTCTTAGTTTCTGTTTCAATCCATTGCTGGGCACAGCCTCTTAAAGGGTAGTCATGGATGGGACCTGTCTACAACCACAGTAGTGCATCCTCAGTAGTTTCAGGGGTTGGCTTTCTGCCATGGAGTGAGTCTCAGGTTGGGGCAGATATCAGTTGCACATTCCCTTCATCTCCATTCTATCTTAATCCCTACATATCCTCATTGTAGGATAAAATTTGATCCCATTGTGAACCCCAAATTTGTGAACTTTAACATCCTGTTTCTTGTTTGGTGTGGTTGAGTCCTATCACACACCTTTAATCCAAGAGCTTCCTGTTTGTTGTAAACAGGTGATTGTGGTGTGGCTCAGCCAGCACTTTAATCCAAGAGCTTTCTTTACACCAGATTTAATGAAGTTAACCCTAGGTCAAAAGGCAGAGCAAGAAACCAGCTGACAGAGATTAAAGAGCAGGAGAGACTTTGAGTTGAAAGGTATTTTAGACAGCCTGGGGAAGTAGAAAAGGTTTAAAGCTTAAGCTGTTGCTTTAGCTTAGGATTCAGTGCCTCAGCTCTCTAACTTTTTGCGCTTTGAGCTAGTAACCCTTTGGCCTTGGGATTGTTGGCTTTTTCTCCTTGGATGGCAGTTGTGCTAGTGAGTCTTTTGGGTTTTTTCCATCCAGACCTAAGCTAAGAAGCAAGGTCAGCTGTGTGCTTTCTTTGCCTCTCTGAACTAGCAGCCTGCTAATGAGCTTCTGGTTCCTGAGTCTTTATTGGTAAAATAGAATGGTTGGGATTTTTAATTTTTGTTTATAACTACATATCCTGAAGGTACCATGAACTCTGGATGGAAGTTTTTGCAGGTGGGTTCATGTTCCCCTCTCCACCAGAAGTCCAGTCTGGTTAGAGTGTGGCCTCTCCAGTCTCTATGACCCCGCCACCAGGGGTTTCAGCTATGGTCAACCCCCATATCCTCCCAGGAGGTATTTTATGGAATGCACTGATGATGAACCTAGCCACACTTGTTTGCTGAGGCAATGAAACCAGAAAAAATACCCAGACAGAACATGTTAATCTATTTTACATTATCTTTGACATTGTGACTTCATCCATTTTTTAAATAACTACAGTACTTAAAAGTATATACAAATAAGGATTTTTAGCAAGATACTGTGAAACTTGTTACAAGTTCATCATAGAAGTGATTTGTCTTACGAGAGTATTAATATGTTTATCTTATTTAGTGATTGTTTTGAGACATGACCTCATTTTGTATTTTGGATGGTCTAAAATTTACCATGTAGACCAGGCTGACCTGAAATATATAAAGAGACATGTACCTTAGTTTCCCAAGTGTTGGGAATAAGGGCAAGTGTAAAAAAAAAAAAAAAAAAACAAAAAAAAACAAAAAAAAAAAAACTTTTATATAATTGGGTTGTAGTTTGGTGGTAGATTACTTGTCTGCTATATACAAGGTTCTTGTCTTACTGCTCTGCAACAGAAAACATCCATTTTTTTATTCATTTGAGGAACAAAAAAGATTTTTGAGCCTTATATAGCTCAGTTCAGCCACCTGCTTTTATGGAAACCATTGCATAACATTGTTAAGAGATATTGTATCCTCTATGACCTAGAACACTTACATAGTATTCAGTTAGGCACTTTGGATTCTAGGAAATGGTTGGCCTTTTTCTGGACTACTGCCCAGATTGCAATTAACATGTAAGTGATGTATAGTAGCAAATAACATTACATTTAGTAAAATATGGGTTTAATACAACTATAGCCAGACCAGCAAAACTATTGAACTTCAGAATTTGGTATCCTTAAAATTGTACTGATGTCTGAATAGTAAAGTATGTAGCAGACACATGGTAAAACTTTAAAAGCTTTGTTGCAAACCTCTTCTACTTGTAATTAATAAGATGAATCCTATTTAGAGGATAAGTATTTGCTAAATGGTGTCTGAGTTACATGGTAAAAATATTTCCTAGATAATAGGGCATCTGTCAAAACTCATCAGATGTTCTTTGAATGTATGAATTTTATTCCTATCATTTCATCCTGGGATGATTAGTTAAAAAGCATTTACTATTTAACAGATGAAGTAAATAAAGAAGCCTATGTTGTGAAGACCTAGCTCACCAACTAAATAACCCAGACTATAGTAATGAGTACCTTAAAGAGAACTTTTGAGTGTCCTTTAAAAACATAAAGATTACTAGATATCCAAGGTCTGATCTAGTAACATATGACATTCATAGAACTACTGTAAATGAATTTAACAATTATAGACTTGTCAAAGCATATGAAAAAAATCACTTAAGTTGCTCAGTCATTCTTATTAGAAGCACTTTTAAACTGTAATACTAAAATCCAGACAAAAGTTAGGTTTGTTGGGAACACTTTTTGAAGATAAATTAGTTCATTTAAACAACACAAAATAGAAATCTCTCTTTTTTTAAAAAAATGTTCTCATATCATTATTTTAGGTATTAAGTTTCTCATAACTGTAAATTTTTTACATTGCTAGGGAAGTTTCAAAATATGTTAATAAGAATACCTACAAGTCTTATTCTAGAAATTATCAATATGTTTGATAGAGTTGAAATAGCTTACCCCAACAACAAATTGAACTGGCTCCTAATCCTTTTTTTTTTTTTTCTTCAATAAACTCCTTGCTCTCTTCTCTTGTTTGTTGCTGTGACATTGTAACTTTGACTCACTAAGTAGAAGGTACATTGGCCATCTACAACTGAAAAAAAGTGAACTAATGATAGTATGTCTCCAAGTATAATAAATTTGAATTTTATGTGAATCACTGGAAGAAGAGTTGGACAATAATGCCAAAAAAATAGCTGGATAAAAACCATAACAAATACTAGTGATATAAGAAATTCAAGAAATAAAGATAGAGTAAAATCAGGAGGTACAGCTTAATCATTGTAGTTTGTAGTCATTTATTTTATGGTTTAAATATTACTTTGTCTGCTATCTAACAAGTGAAGCATTTTTCTTCTTAGTTCACTTTTTAAAATATACGTACTTATAATCACCATCTTTGTACATCAACATTGAAACACAGCAATAAAAATTCTAGAGTAATGAATTTTAGAGTAAATTAACATTTGTTAAAAATTAGAAAGGAAGTCACCTGGATTTGCTTATATTCACTCACAAGAATCTGCCAAGACACTATTATCTTATAATAAACAGAGAAGAAGGAAACTGGGGGGGGGGGGAATGAAGGCGAGAGAAAGAAAGAGAAGAAACTAGGGGAGAGAGGAAAAGTGGAGAGGAGAGGGGAGAGAGAGGAAGAAAACGGAAGACCAGGAAGAAGAAGTAGTAGGAGAGAGCATGAGGTCATGGACTAGTTATCCCACCAGCATGATTATCATAGAAGCCTTTAGAAAGAGTAGTGAATTTGTAATAGGAGTGAGACTAGCTTTTCAAAGCTCCTGAAATTCAGAATGCACAAATATCAGACAATGGCTGGGAGTAGAAGAGGCTGATGCCTGAAAGAGTATGTTGACTTCCATCACACTATCCCTATCAAGAACATGTGAGTGACAAGGATAAATATGGAAGAGTTTGGGACAAAGAAAATAGAAGGAGGGAAAAGGTCATCAGTGGGTGTGCTAAGCTGGCTTAGTCATTAAATAAAAACCCAGTTACACAGGGAAACCTTTTTACCAAATTATTACACACGGGAAAAATTTGTAATTTATAGCCTGTGTGATGTACAGATAGCTAAAATGCTTGCACTTGTTAGATAAATTGTCATTTTAACCTAAGATTATTGATAGGTTGAGGACAGTTGGTAGGGAAGGACATCCCTTTCTGAGAACTAGGGGAAGGAAAAGAGGGGAGGAAGAGGGAGGGAGATGGGACCATAATGAGAGGAAGGAAAGAGCTACAATCTGGATGTAAAGTGAATAAGTTAAAAAAAAAATAGGAAAAAGAATACTTAATACAGTTATTAAATATCAAAGATATTTTTATGTGAAAAGACTCAAAGGAGAGGTACTTTATAGGGGTCTCCAGGCAAAGAAAGACCTGAAACCTGATTCAATAGAAGACTTGATTGTTATGGCAAATTAAAAGAAATATTAATTATATATAAAATAAAGTAAAACGCACACACATACAAACACTAAGCACAGTGGAAAAAAACTAGGAGAACCTAACAGTTTTGTTGTTGTTATTGTTAACATAACTAATCAAACAAAAAGTGCTATTTCCATAGCAAATGATGGGAACTAGAAAAGATCATCCCGAGTGAGGTAACCAAGAAGCAGACATATTAGATATGTACCCACTTATTAATGGATATTAATATATAATATAGGATAAGCATACTAAAATCTATAGTCCTAAAGAAGCTAAACAACAAGGAGGACCCTAGGGAAGATGCTTAATCCTCACTCAGAAGGGCAAATCAGAAGAGACATCAGAAGTAGGAGAAGACAAGTAACAGGACAGGAGCCTTCCATAGAGGATCTCTGAAAGACTACCTGGGGGGACAGGAACCCTAGAAAGAGACAAACAGAGCAAAAATCCCTGGGGCCAAGGCTTCTTGCAGAGATCAATACTCCGAACAAAAGCCTTGCATGGAGATGACATAGACACCCTGTTCAGAAGAATACCTAAGCTGCTTAATTTTCAAGTGGGTTCCCTAGTAAGAGATACAGGTACTGTCTCTGACCTGAACTCAGTGGCTGGCTCTTTGATCACCTCCCCCTGAGGGTGCAGCCTTGCCAAGTCACAGAAGAAGATGTGTGGCCAACCTTGATAAGACCTGATAAGCCAGGATCAGAGAGAATGGGAGGAGGTCCTCTCTAATCAGGGTTCTAGGTAAAAGGAACAGGGGTAGGAGAGGGAGGATGGGTGGGACTGGGAGGAGACAAGGGAGAGGACTTCAGTGCTGATACAAAGTGAATAAATTATAATAAATAAATAAATACATAGATAAATAGATATAGAAGAGAAAGTGAAAGCTGTCAAAATAGAAGCAGTGTGTTGATTAATGAATGTGCCTATCTGTCTTGATTTCTCAAAATGCAGTTCTACTCTGCACCATGTCCTTCTCTCCTTCTTTCTTTCTTTCTTTCTTTCTTTCTTTCTTTCTTTCTTTCTTTCTTTCTTCCTTCCTTCCTTCCTTCC
>NW_026594870.1:0-1658 GCF_907164565.1 Psammomys obesus | reverse complement strand
TAATGGCCCATATCAAGTTGGTTATCGACTTGATAGAATTTGAATCACCCAGGAAACAATCTTCTAATCATGTCTGTCAGAAAATTTCTACTTTCAGTTCAGTAGGAACATACAGCCTTAATGGGGACAGCATCTTTTCATGGTCTGGAGTCCTAGACTGAAGACAAGCTGAGCACCTGCATTCATCTCTGCTTCTGGACTATGGACACAATGTGCCCAGATGCCTGTGTTCCTACCTCTATTAATTTCTCACATAGACTGTAGTCTAGAACTGTGAACCAACCTGCTTTTGTCACAGCAATAAGCAAAATAATTGACATTGAATTGTAAATACATCATAGTAGCATATCCCTGCAATCCCTGGACTTTTAAAAACTAAAGCAGGGTGACCTATTTGAGGACAACTTAGGTGAAAATAGCAAGATCCTAGCTTTAAAAATAAGCTAATAGGAGTTTTGAAATCATAAGGTAAATATTCATTGTAAAATTCATTGTAAAAACTCAACCTATTATGATGAAGGGTTGATAAGCTCCATGAACCTGTTTGGACTCATGCTTGGTGCTCTGAATAGCAAGACCACTTTTATATAATACTATTCATCTTTAGAGAATATCAACATCATATAGCCAACAAACAGACAGACTCTCATGTCCTGCATGGCTTCTCAGAATATTTCCACCATTTGGAACCTGATTAAATCCAAATTTACTTGCTTCTCTTTCATGAAATTCTAGGCAATCCTTTAAACAACACAGAATCTTAAGATTATCATCTAGACTTTAAGTCCCATCAAACTCTGTTCCAGATTAGCTTCCTAAAACTGTTTAGATATTGTTTCTCTCCCCAAACTTTTTCAGTTAACTTTTTTATCTTAACTACTATCACCTTCTTATCTGACCAGGACACAGAAGTTGTAACTCATCACAGACTTTGATTTACAGTAAATAAAAATCCAACCAAATTTCTTTCGCATTTATATTTCCTTTCTTGATTTAGCACTGTAATCAGGTTTAAGAACACTGTCTCATGACATTAATGCATTTACACTGTGTGATAATCATCTCTATCCATCTCTACCTGAAACTCTATACTTATCAGACGTTAACTCGCCCTTCACGTGACTCTGACTGTTGGCAGTCATCATTCTATTTTCTTTCTCTATGACTTAAAAACCCTATGCATCTAATGAGTGAAATTATACAATAATTTATTTTTGTACCTTGTTTATTTCACATAATGTTCTTTAAGATTTATCAATCGGGATGGAGATATGGCTCAAAGGTTAAGAGCACTGGCTGCTCTTCCAGATGACCTGAGTTCAATTCCCAGCAACAACATGGTGGCTCTTCTGGTGTGCAGACGAGCATGCAAATTGAATATTACATACATAATAAATAAATAAATCTTTTTTAAAAAGATTCATCAATCTTATAGCCTGTATTGGAGTTGCATTCACTTTGCAGGCTGAATAATATTACATTATATATACCAAATTTTATTTTCCATTAATAAATGGAAGCTAAAATATTTTAAAAAATATGTACATCTTTCAGACTACAGTGCAATGATGATCTAATAGTAAAACACCAGTGTACTTATCCTTGGGTCTATAATGGCCCATATCAAGTTGGTTATCGACTTGATAGAATTTGAATCA
>NW_026594869.1:0-1712 GCF_907164565.1 Psammomys obesus | reverse complement strand
TGTGTGTGTGTGTGTGTGTGTGTGTGTGTGTGTGTGTGTGTGTGTGTGTTTGCTAACTACATGCCACAGTACAAGCATGATGGAGAGACAACCTCAGCTGTCAGTCCTCACCTTCTAGCTTGTTTGAGCAGGAGGTCTTTGTTATTCTGCTGTGTAAGTCAAACAGATGGGCCCTTCCACTTCCAGGGGCTCTTCTGTTTGGGACTCCCATCTTTCTGTGGGTGCTGGGGCTGCAGCCGTACACTACCATGCCCAGCCTTCTGTAGGTTCTGCGGCTAAACTCACGACCTCACGCTTGTGGAGAAAACACTTCACTAATTCAGCCACTGCCCCAGCCTCTCTTCTTTCTTCCTGCTTCTGTGTTTAATGGGTTTTGTTGGGAATTGACTGAGAATTTTGATAAGGAAGAGAAAAAAAAATGAGTATGTAAATAGAAATGATAAATCATTTAATGGTAAATAAAAGCAAATGCAAAACAAATCTGGTATATTAATGAGACCCAGAAATGTTTAAAAATTGCACATTAAATCTAGGACTGTTGGGTAAGGAGGGTGGCTGGAGTAGCTGAGTAACTAAGGCGAGAGGAGGGTTTGTGCCTGGAGGAGAAGTCTGGGCTGGAAAGGGAGGGCAGGGCACACGAGTTGTGGCACTGACAACCCAGTGATATCAGACACTTCTCTCCTTTACTCTTGATTGCTCTCCACCCAGCGCTGCTCTAGATGGAGAGATGATCCTGCAGCTTCAAGCACTGTGTGGCTGGCAGGACAGCTGCCCTAGACCCAGGAGATGCAGTAGCAAGCTGAGTTTCCACCACATCCAGCAGCAGCAGCAAGCCGACGCCCAGCAGCATCAGAACCTAACGAAGCATGTCTTCTTCCCTTGCCTTCAGCTCACCGTCATAGCGCTCATTCCAGCCCAGACTCAAGCACAGGGAGAGCATGTCAGCAAACACAATCACCCCTGAGCTCACATCTGGATCTACATCACATAGCAGCTGCCCCTTCCAAACACTCAGAAGACCGGTATTTCAGGCTAGTGAGAAGTGTCAATCAGTAAGGCACTTGCTGTGTAAGCATGAGAACTTGAATCTGGATCCCCAGGATCCTTGTAAAAAAAAAAAGGTGGGCAAAGCACTGAATGTCTACAATCCCAGGATATAAGAAATGGTGATAGGGACTCCTTGGTCAGCTTGTTCACGTGTTTATTGAGAAACCATGTCTCAATAAATAAGATGGAGATCTATGGAGAAAGGCATTCTAGCCCCTAGAACCCAAATATACACTCGAGAACCCACCAACATATGCACATACACATACATTTACACATGAAAACACGCATGAACACACCATACCTAATCATATTGAAAATGAAAACAAAAACAAAGCACACTCTACAAGGTTCAGCTTGATGGCACATAGTGAGCCAGCTGGAGTTCTCCAGACTGGGACAGGGCCAACTGCAGACCTACTTGGTACTTGCCCAGGGTCTTACAGCCTCCTCACAAGATGATAGCAAGTATTATGGATGCTGGTACCCTATTTCCCTGTCTTTTCATTGCCCTGGGTTAACTCACTTCAGGGTGAGCCTGATGTCTCTTTCCAGCTTTTGCCATCCAGCATAGGCCAGGCTGCAGAAAATGGTAGCCTAGAGAATGAAAAAAAGAAGAAAAAAAAAACCACAGGACAGAGATCATTGTCTGTTGGCTCACTGAT
>NW_026594868.1:0-1775 GCF_907164565.1 Psammomys obesus | reverse complement strand
TTTTTGATAAAGATATCCAAACCATACAATGGAAAAAAGATAGCATCTTCAACAAATGGTGCTAGTCTAACTGGATGTACACATGTAGAAAAATGCAAATAGATCCATACTTATCACCCTGCACAAGATGAAAGTCCAAGTGGATCAAAGACCTCAACATAAAAGCAGACACACTAACCCTGTTAGAAGAAAAAGTGTGGAAGAGCCTTGAACTCATTGGCATAGGAGACAACAGAACACCAACAGCACAGGCTCTAAGATCAACAATCAATAAATAGGACCTCATGAAACTGAAAACCTTTTGTAAAGCAAAGGACACTGTCATCAGAACAAAATGACAGCCTACAGACTGGGAAAGGATCTTCACCAACTCTCTATCTAATAGAGGGTTAATATCCAGAATATATAAAGAACTCAAGAAGTTAAACAGTAGCAAATCAAGTAATCCAACTAAAAAATGGGGTACAGAGCTAAACAGAAAATTCTCAATAAGGAATATTGAAAGGCAGAGAAACACTTAAAAAATGTTCAACATCCTTAGTCATCAGGGAAATGCAAATCAAAAGGACCCTTGGATTTCATCTTACACCCATCAGAATGGCTAAGATCAAAAACTCAAGTGACAACACATGCTGGAGAGGATGTGGAGAAAGGGAACCCTCCTCTATTGTTGGTGGGAATGTAAGCCTATACATCCACTTTGAAAATAAATCTGGTGCTTTCTCAGACAATTTTTTTTAAATGTCCAGTTTTCTTAGGCATCAGGGGAATGCAAATTGAAACTACTTTGAGATTGCTTCTTTTCCCCATCAACCACACTGGCCAAGGTAAAGAAGAAACGACAGCACGTGTTGCTATGGCTAGGGAACGGGTATGCACTCACTTACTACTAATGGGAGTGCAAACTATTGCAGCCAATATGGAAATCAGTGTGGAGGGTCATTAAAAAAATAGAAATAGATCTACCATACAATTCAATCATATCATTCTTGTGCAGAAACTCAAAGAAATTCATATCTTACGCCTGAGATTCTGTCTTTTGCATATGGATTGCAGCTACAGTCACAGTAGTCAGCCAGTGGAAATCAACTGATGAATGAGTAATGAAAATGTGGTACACTAATTCAATGAAATATTACTCAGCTGTTTAAAATAATATTACTAAATCTGTAGGTAAATGGAAGGAACTGGAATTAACCATCCTGAGTGATATAATCGAGACCTAAGAAAGGTAAACATTCTATGTATCCTCAGCTGGTAAACAGATGTTCTCTTTGAATCTTTAAATGTGTCTGTTGCCAATGCTCTGGACATAACTTGATGGTAAGACCCAATTGCTGAAGACACCGTATACTTCAGTCATAGATCGTAGAACAAGTCAAGCTGATATTAACCTGGAAGCGTCACCCTGACTGGCTAGCTTTTGTAGTGCTGAAAGGTGCTATGCACATTACCAGAGGAGCAAAAGTAACCATCAATCTCAATGCCAAGCGTGAGACAAACACACAAGTTCTCTGAAGTGAGTCCTGAGGGTAGAACTCGGGTCCTCGTGCTTGCCAGACAAATGCTTTGGCAGCTGAGCCCAGCACCTTCGCCTGTTTTTAACGCCTTACACAGATTGTTAACCGAATACAAATGAGAAGTAGCACCAGATGGCTGATGTGTTTCACTGGCACTCAGTTTGGCTTGATGAACTCAGGCAAATACTCTTTATTAGGAGAGATCCTCTGTGTGTGTGTGTGTGTGTGTGTGTGTGTGTGTGTGTGTGTGTGTGT
>NW_026594867.1:0-2208 GCF_907164565.1 Psammomys obesus | reverse complement strand
GCCTCTCTCTCTGTGTGTCTCTCTATCTCTCTACCCCTCCTTTTCTCTCCCTCCCCCCTCTCTCTCTCATGTACACACGCTTCATTATCTTCTTTTGACAATTATTTCAGTGTTGGCAAAGCATGCTGCCCAGATATCACCTGTGCAGTAAATATAGCAGTCCTCTGCCTCCTTCAGCAGCTGCTGTGACATTTCCTGGGCTTGTGTGGTTTGGCTGGAAGTAGCAACAGCCACCTTTGGGACATGAGGAGAAAAGTGGGAGGACAGACATGTGACTGGACCAGCCACTTACCTCTGACCCTTGATGTGGCTCAAGGACCTACTCACCCTGTTAGGACACCATAAGGTCAGGAAAAGAGAAGAGAGCTTATGGTTAACTGGGCCAGAAAACCTTGCCTTGGACAGCAGGGAGATGGCCAGTGTGTCCAAAGAGAAGTCAGGCATACTCCAGGCTACGGGGCCATACCTCCAACCTTCTATGTCCCACAGAGGCCCTAGAATACTGCTTTTTGAGCTTTTATGATCTGATTCAAAGGTTAAGTTTACATATATGTCATGGTACATAGTAATAGACACACACAAAATACACAGGTAAATAAATGCTCGTGAATTCATATGTAACTAAAGCAAAACATCATGGCATAATACCCTTATTATACTATAAATAAAAAACACTAATATAAATGACTGTGGGGGCTAGGGTTCCAAACTCTTTCTGGTCCTTATCCTTGAAAGGCAAGTGCTTCACCCTTGCAGCATCTCACCCCCACAGTCATTTATATTAGTGTTTTTTATTTATAGTATAATAAGGGTATTATGCCATGATGTTTTGCTTTAGTTACATATGAATTCACGAGCATTTATTTACCTGTGTATTTTGTGTGTGTCTATTACTATGTACCATGACATATATGTAAACTTAACCTTTGAATCAGATCATAAAAGCTCAAAAAGCAGTATTCTAGGGCCTCTGTGGGACATAGAAGGTTGGAGGTATGGCCCCGTAGCCTGGAGTATGCCTGACTTCTCTTTGGACACACTGGCCATCTCCCTGCTGTCCAAGGCAAGGTTTTCTGGCCCAGTTAACCATAAGCTCTCTTCTCTTTTCCTGACCTTATGGTGTCCTAACAGGGTGAGTAGGTCCTTGAGCCACATCAAGGGTCAGAGGTAAGTGGCTGGTCCAGTCACATGTCTGTCCTCCCACTTTTCTCCTCATGTCCCAAAGGTGGCTGTTGCTACTTCCAGCCAAACCACACAAGCCCAGGAAATGTCACAGCAGCTGCTGAAGGAGGCAGAGGACTGCTATATTTACTGCACAGGTGATATCTGGGCAGCATGCTTTGCCAACACTGAAATAATTGTCAAAAGAAGATAATGAAGCGTGTGTACATGAGAGAGAGAGGGGGGAGGGAGAGAAAAGGAGGGGTAGAGAGATAGAGAGACACACAGAGAGAGAGGCAGAAGGGAGATGGAGAGGGAGAGAAAGAGGGAGAAGGGCCATATGAGCTGTCAGCCTCTCTCTCTGTGTGTCTCTCTATCTCTCTACCCCTCCTTTTCTCTCCCTCCCCCCTCTCTCTCTCATGTACACACGCTTCATTATCTTCTTTTGACAATTATTTCAGTGTTGGCAAAGCATGCTGCCCAGATATCACCTGTGCAGTAAATATAGCAGTCCTCTGCCTCCTTCAGCAGCTGCTGTGACATTTCCTGGGCTTGTGTGGTTTGGCTGGAAGTAGCAACAGCCACCTTTGGGACATGAGGAGAAAAGTGGGAGGACAGACATGTGACTGGACCAGCCACTTACCTCTGACCCTTGATGTGGCTCAAGGACCTACTCACCCTGTTAGGACACCATAAGGTCAGGAAAAGAGAAGAGAGCTTATGGTTAACTGGGCCAGAAAACCTTGCCTTGGACAGCAGGGAGATGGCCAGTGTGTCCAAAGAGAAGTCAGGCATACTCCAGGCTACGGGGCCATACCTCCAACCTTCTATGTCCCACAGAGGCCCTAGAATACTGCTTTTTGAGCTTTTATGATCTGATTCAAAGGTTAAGTTTACATATATGTCATGGTACATAGTAATAGACACACACAAAATACACAGGTAAATAAATGCTCGTGAATTCATATGTAACTAAAGCAAAACATCATGGCATAATACCCTTATTATACTATAAATAAAAAACACTAATATAAATGACTGTGGGGG
>NW_026594866.1:0-19367 GCF_907164565.1 Psammomys obesus | reverse complement strand
ACATACACTACACACATTATTCAACACACACACACACACACACACACACACACACACACACTCCAGAAAAATAAGTGGTGGCTAGAATGTTTCTGAAACTTAAAGATTATCAGAAACAATTTGTGAATTTCCGAGACTCTTCAGATTGTTCCAAATATAGGTCATTAAACATCCATTATGGGATATTTTTCTTATTCCTATCATCACAGAGTAATCTGTTTCTGTTCAGCCATCCCTAAGACCAAAATAAGAGCATTCCCTGCTAATTGACAAGCCAGCTACAGAGTCTGGCTTTGGCATGTGTACTGTTGACCCACTGAACTCCATTCCTAGCACCTGAGTCACCGTTGTCTCCTGACTGTCCACACCTTTCCCCTCTCCTTGCATTCTTCCCTAGACAATGCCGCTCTAACCCTGAGCTCCTCACTGAACTCCAGCAGCATATATCTCACACATGGCTACTTCCTTCTGCCTGCATCACTAACAGAGAACCCAAACAGCCTTGTAAGCTGGTCAAGAGAGTGAGAAAGGGCCTCCTTTCAGCAGGGTGGATTTAAATTGTATCTAAAAAAGAACTTCCTGACAGAGAAGTCTATTGAGGAAGCTTGCCCAGTGAATCTACTGCCCTGGGATATTCAGAGACTGTATCTGAGTAATCTCATTCAGCAAACTGGTCCATTTCCCTCAGTCCCATCGCATTCAATGACATGAGCTGACCCCTCTCTGTTCACTCCTCAACAGTTCTAAAACTCCCAGTAATCTCCATTTCTTCTGCTTTAACTTCAGCTGCTGTCACTAAAGTGGCTTAGATTCTCCTCAGTGAAAAAAGTGTCTTCTCTTATTCTCTTACTGTCCCAACCAAAAACCACAGTCATCATCATCATTCACTAAGAAATAATGGTGAAAATCATGGACTCAAGCCTGGATTCCTGCAGTTAATGCTGGATCTGACAGTTATTAGCTACATATTATATGTGCCTCAGTTTCTTCATCTGTAAAAATGAGTTGTAGTGCAGATTAAACGAGAACACATACACGATGCTTTCAGAGTGATGCCTGCTGCAGGCACAAGGAAATGTTTACTACTATACATATTAAACACAGAGGAATTGCCCTTCATCTCATTCCAGCCCTCATACTGCAGCCTGATAGTTGCTTGCTTGGTTGCTTGATTGTTTTAAAATTTTAATCATGTCAACCTCACTTTGACTTCAAATTATTTACCAGCTGTCTAAACTCCTAGCATGGTCTACTGCTACATACCTCCTCTCATCTCCTTATCTAGGTTCACACACACCCTTTCTCTTCTCAACCACAGCACAAAACCATCCCTGCCCTTCTATACCCAGCTCAAATGTCAGCTGCTCTCCCCTACCCTACCTCTCTCTTTCTCTCAGAGGCTGCACTTTCATATTGCATTAAAGTGTTCTTTCCCACCTCTTCTTAACAAGATCCCATTATGGGGTCCATTAAGGGAAAGCTACTGTTTTGCCAGATTAGAATTTTAGATATGCCTTTTGATTTGTAAAACGTGATTATTCTAAACATATAGTATTACTTGAAGGCATGGGAAGGAGAGAGGGAAGAATGAATGCCATGTCCAGTGACCTTTGGCCAGTGAGCACCATCTTCTCATTAGTACAACACTGAGCCTCAGAAATCCCAATTTGTTCAAAGGAGGTTCAGTATGCTAGATAAAGGAATGAATAGATTTATTTTTACTTTTGTTATTTCTGTTCTTTATCCCAATTGGTCTTAAGAATAGAAACAAAGTACAGGCAGATATTTCAGGCAGCCCCGTTACATCATCCCTCTGAACAGGGCCACACCTGCCACCTGAACTTACTGTTCTCTTCCCCAGTGTCTACATCCCACACAGAGCAGGGCACCTGTATTAGTGACTTTTCTTCCTGCTGTGACAGAGTCCTGGACAAAGCAACCAACAAGGGAAAGGAAGGCTTATTTTGGCTTGTAGTTTGAGAGCACCATCCATCACAGCAGGGAGGGCCCGGCAGCAGAAATGTGAGATAACTCATCACATTGTATCCACAATCAAGAAGCAGAGAGAGATGCAGGCGGTAGCCTTCCTTCTGTCTTACCTTTTATTAAGTCCAAGTCTCCTGCCCATGAGGTGGTGCTCCTCCTATTCAGAGCAGGGCTTCCCTCCTCAGCTAAACATCTCTAGAAATACCCTCCCAGACATTTGTGGAGCTGTATCTCTTGGGTGAGGGAGGGGTCCAGACCTAGTCAAGCTGCTGATAGAGGTCCGGCATCACAGCATCCACCTGAGAAAGCATCAGGACCAGGTGTGATTCTAAGCACTGCACTCATGGCTGGGCCTTTAGAATGGGGGCTGGCCTTGATGCTTCAGAGATGACAGTCAAGTGATAGGATTTGGATGGAGATCAAGGCTTATGAGTCCCCTGGCAAATTAACTCATTTCTTTTTGATGAGAGAAGTTCAGGGTTTAGTCTAGCAGTCTCTCTCCAGGGGGATTTTGTTTTCGAGAGTTTTAAGGTATTAATATGTACTGTGGGTTCTCAACTATGTATGAGCAGAGGAGAGAACAGCCTGGAAAAAAACATATTTGACAGAGTATATCTTTTTCCCCCTGCTGCAACAATTTACCTCATGATGTTTTTGCTCAGACTAATATTAAAGTAAGTCTGTATACCTCAAGCACTCCCTGTCTGTTGTCGCAAGGTATTATTGGAACGTGCCAGAATCCAACCAGGAATTCAACATTTGGCCCATTTAACCCCCAAATGGGTAAATTTCATTTAAATAATTTCATGTTGGCTTCTTCAGGGAGATTGGATTGATGTCTAAGATATAGCATGTTGACGCACAGCTCTTGATTTATGAGACACTTCCGTAAGTGTCTGGCTGAGCGCAGCAGTGCCAGGAATAGGTGGAGAGGTTTCTAGTGCATGGAGCAGGAGGCTGGAACCCTGTAGGCCTGGTCATGAGTGCTGTAGCAGGCACTGAAGCCAGGTTTCCTGTCTCCAGGTCCCAAATACTTTCAATCACTTGTTCTATACCGTAGTGTGTGTGTTTGCCCCACTGGGATGGACATGCATTCATTAGACGCTTGTTCATGGTCCTGCTCTATCTGACGACTCAATCTGCTGGATCTGTGATGCCACAAGGTTTCCAGCCAGCCCAAGTGCCTGAGCCTCCTTGGATAGGAAAGTTCCATGGTCGTTTTCTTTCCTTTGCTTTCAGCTAGAGTACTTTCACTCAAGAAAACTAATAGAAGAAAAAGAGAAATAATCAGATGTGTGATAGTTTGAAGGAGAATGTCTTCCACAGACTAATATGTTTAAATGTTTGGTTTCAGTAGAACTGTTTAGGAAGGATTAGGGGATGTGGTCTTTTTGGACTAGATGTGTCCCAGGAGGTGGTCTTGAGGTTTTAAAGGCCCATGCCAGGCCCAGTGACTGACTCTCCATCTTCTCTCTCTCTTTCTCTGTCTCTCTGCCTGCTGTCTGCAGATCAGAATATAAAGCTCTGAGCTACTGCTCCAGCACCATGTCTTACTGCATGCCACCATGGTCCCAACCATAATGATCATGGACTAACCCTCTGAAACTATAATCAAGACCCAAACGAAATGCTTTCTTTTATGAAAGTAACTTTGGTCATGGTGTCTCTTCACAACAATTGAACAGTACTTACGATAAGCGGTAATCAAAAAGAGAGAGGCAAATAAATGCCAACATCAAGTGAATGCCTGCCATTTGTTGGATAGGTTGTCTGTCTCCCAGGATGCTCTGTTTCATTTCAGAAAGTCTGTCGAGGAACAGGGAAAATAGCTCTAAGCCAGCCAGTGAGTCACCTCTAGCTCATTATTCTTTTCTAAGGAGGTCAAAAATGAATCGTGTCCAAGTCCTAAAGCCAAGTAACTTGATAACATAGCCCATCAGTAGAAATATAGATCCCTGGACAGAGAGTCACTTTAATACTGGCTATTGATCCATCTCCCTCAAGCAGCCCAGGTTGTCATATCAGCCTTGGTTTACTAGTGGTCAGACGCATCCTTCATGTGAACCATGGTGTTTTGCATTTATAGGAGAAAAAGAATGAAGACACCAAGACCTGGTGAGTGGCTTGCCTAGAACTGACTACTCAGTGAGTCAAGGTTAATGCTAGGATGGGAACTCTCCAAAAGAGACCTCCAAGCAGTGAAGTGAGACTAGATAGGCTGATGTGTGAGATATATTGACAACCAAGTATCTATGTGTTTTGTGCAGAAGGGAGGTAGCTGCTTGCTTTCTTTATCCTCCTGGGCTTAGAGGCAGAGTGTACGATAAGTCTTACTACACAAGACACATACTGCAGATTATCCACACGAGCTTTTATAAGTCATCTATAACTTCCTCTGCCTCTCCTACGCTGAATTAAAGGTAAACTATTTCCTTTCCCTTTCAACCCTAGAGCTAGAGGATGTCCAACAGAAAACTGCTCCATTCACTGC
This sequence comes from Psammomys obesus, assembly GCF_907164565.1. Lineage (NCBI taxonomy): Eukaryota > Metazoa > Chordata > Mammalia > Rodentia > Muridae > Psammomys > Psammomys obesus. The sequence goes on along the minus strand of NW_026594866.1, from coordinate 14,890 downwards.
CATTAAATTCTATAGACACTCAAAAGTACACAGAGAACATGATGAGCCTTGTCAGTGACATACTAGAGAAAGAGGGCACGGGGGGGGGTGACGTCACTGGTGCAATGTGTAGGGAAATGGAGGTGAGGCACACTGCCCTTCTGCAGTTCAAAGAGCATCTGCCATATGTCGGCTCCACTCTTTGGGAAACTTCTTTGGGAAAGCAGAAGTGGAACCGAGTTGTAAGGATTGGAATGGGAGGTAGGCATAATGGCACATGACTGTGATCCTAGCACTCTAGAGACAGAGACAAGAAGATCAGAAATTTGAAGTCAGCCTGAGCTACACAGTGAGTTCAAGTCCAGCCTAGGCCACTTGTCTCTGCTAGTGTGCGTGCGCACATACACATGCACACACACACACACACACACACACACACACACGCACGCACAAGCACACACATGCACACACACACCTTACCATATCTTCAGTTCTCAAAGTCAGATTATTTTACCCCCAAGTTACAAAGAGTACACAGACACCCAGAGGTGAAGTAGCTTGCCCAGCACTGTTGAGCCTGTAGCTAGCTAGAACACCAGTGTAAACCTTGGCAGTTTGACTCCAGAGTTGGTATTTTCATTCACCTCTTATTCTGCATTATCTGGCTCTGATGTCCCTATGCATTTGGCTCCAGGCTTTGGGAAGGAGAGTGCTTTCTTTCTACAATATCATTTTCCAACACACAGAAATCTTAGTGAACTGAGAGATGTTTAAGAATAAAAGGAAGTATTGGCATATTTCATATGGGAAGGTTAGCTGCCATGCTGAAATTCAAACAATCTCCATAAACCAGGACCATGCACTAGTTAGCGACCAATCTTTTATGGCTCTCTTATAACCAAAGATGTAAGCTGGGGGCGGGGGACAGATTGAAACACAGCACAAAATCCAAGGCAACTGCTTCTAATTTTCAAGGATTTGGCCTGTCCTTGACCTCTGAGGAACAGATCTATGACTTTGGCTATATAGAGAGAGATACATAAAGCACTACTTATCTACATTTAGAATGGTCGCACTCACTGAGAGGAACTGGCCCCACTTGCAGTCCAGCAGTTATATTGATTGTATAAATCAATACAAATGCCTATAAAACAACAGAGTCACAATAAATGATGATGAGGATAGATAAATAACATTTATGAGTACTTTAAGTGGGCAGGATCGAGTAAGTCGGGATTCTCTTGGCACTGGGTAGAAGGCCTGGGATTAATTAGGGTGTTTATTGGAGCGAGTTGCAAAAATTAAGAGTCGAACAAGACTTGGTACAGCTGCCATGAGAATGGAGTCGTACAGTGTGCCGGTGGCACAGCTTGATGAGTGAGTACCAGGGAAATGGAAGCCATCACCAGTGATTTGAGTGAGACACTCAGCTTCCCTGGGTCTCAGTTCTTCCATCTATCAGCCTGGAAAATTGGGTATTGAAATCAAGAGTGCCTGGTGAGGTACCGAGTTTTTCAGAAGACGAGTTGTCCCCCTCACACATCTTTTGAGTTCAGAAACAGCTAGTTTTCTGAAGAAATGCCTTTAGCATGTGGCCATGATTTGTTCCCAAGTCCCAGTGATAAGGGTGTTCCCTGGGAAGGAAGCAATTTAAACATCCATATAGGGAAAATGGTTGGCACTCGGAATCTTGCCAGGAACATGATTCCTTTGCTGTGATCTCAACAGTGTGGCCCAGCCTAAACCCAGACCCGGATCTCAAATGACTGCCCAGGCCTTGCCTCCTGGTTGATGTCAGACACTCACTGGTGAAATTGGGTGTTGCATTGCCACTGTTACTGATAGCTTTCTAGTGAGGCCACATTTACATCTTGTTTCCTGTTTGTGTGATGTTCTGTGTCTTATAACCCAAGTCTCAAGGAGTTTTTGTTTTGTTTTGTGTTTTTTCCCCCTCATGGCTCTGCATTATTTCTTATCACCCCTAACCAAATATGGCAGCTTTAAATAGTGCTGTCATCTTCTTTGGGTTCACTGCTTTTGACAAAATTAGGTATGGATTTCTAATGGGGCTTCAGATTAAGAAAGCAGTAATAAAAAATCCTCTCCCATCGGTCAAAAGACACAGAGTCAAACGGTCCTGAAAGGTCACGTAGAATTCACCTACATTTATCTGGAGGCATCTAGAAATAAGAGAGACCCTGAGAGAGGACCAAGCTAGCAGTGTCTGCTGCAGTAGAAGCAGAGGCAAGGTGGTCTCCTTTGAGCCCCTCATCTGGGTGGGTTTTTCACGCTCTGCATCTTTCTGTGTCTGCCACTGGCTGCTAGGGTGATGGATAAGACAGCCAGCCTGTGGCAGACATTGGAATAAGCAACCAGGGACCCAGATTCTGTGCCCCTGAACCCCATGTTTCTTGTTAGAGGATTACGTAATGATGGGAGCAAACACATCATGGTCTGGTCTCTGTCCTGTCCCCCTCCTGCTGTTCTTTTCCCTGGCCTTTGCTTCTCAGTCAGGCTTATTTTGCCAACCACGCTGATCAAGTGTTCTGTGTACATCAAGCATTCCTGCACCTTGAGGAAGTACACTTGAACTCTCCCTGGCCTGTGATACACAGGGAGAGAAAATGGTTTTCAAAGAGGTTGCCTAAGAGGTCTGGTCACATTGCTGAAAGGCTACAGGCCCCAAGAATGGCTGCCTGTTGCAGGACAGGCAGTGAATCATTGGCTACAGTCTCCTCTGAGCCATAGTCTTCTGGTGGCTTGAGGGTGTTCCTCCTGGCTCTCTGAGAGGGAACGAGACACCACCAGAAAAGCTGAAATCACTGGGGAGTAGGGCTATGCAGGTTCCATGCGGTCACTCAGAACTGTCTGTCTCGCTACCACAGGGGAGGCTACAGGGCAGACACTGGTACTGCAAGGTGCTCAGGCCTTTGTGACTTCCTGTGACTGGTACCAACTCAGAGAGCTGGTAGAGCTCAGTCAGTACTGGCACAGGTGTTTTGTGTTTATTTTCCAGGGACCCCCCCCCACACACACCAAGTAAATATGACGTACCCTTATTCAGATAGTAGGTGCTATTATTGACTGATATAATCTTAAGGGTGAAAGCGTATCTTTTCATAGCATAGCTGAAGGTGATATTCACCTCTCGTTCTATCCACAGACTTCCTGGATTCCGGAGATCATAAAAATCTCGGCATTTCTGTTTTGAATGGCCCTTAGACAGCATCTAGCCCAGTGGTTTTGTAGTAAACAGAAGAAGCAGAGCTGACACAGGAATGGTGCTGGAGCTAGCATACCCCATCCTAAGCAGCAACTACTGCTCAGCTCCCGTGCTGTCAGATCTAGGCCAGTGGTTCACAGCCTTTCTAGTACTGTGACCCCGTAATAGCTCATGCTGTAGTAACCTCCAACCATAAAGTTATTTTTGTTACGGCTTCATAACTGTAATTTCGCTACTGTTATGACTTGTAATGTAAATGTGTTTTCTGATGGTCTTAGGTGATCCCTGAGAAAAGGTCGTTTGGCCCCAAGGGGTCATGGCCCACAGGTTGAGACTCGATGTTCATTCTGCTCTAAAGTGTTAGATCAGAGAGAAAGATAGGGATATGGGTGTGTATGTGAACTCTTCTCATACTTGACAACTAATGAAAAATGAAACACTCGCTGTTAGGTAATGAAGCAAGCCTTTAGCTTTTGGAGAGTGGATCTGATCTAGCCCAGCTCTAGCTGAGAGCAGACAGGATCAGGCCAGGCTTGCCCAGGACCACACAGCTGAAGATATAGCAAACGCCTTGATACCGTCTTAGGCACTCTGGCCTGCTCTCTCGCGAGACGTGGTGGAACTTGGCATCTATCTTCCTGTCCTGGCTCCAGCTTCTGGAGTAGCATATCATCGTGGTGTGAGGGACACGCTGTGACTCTGAGTTAGAAGATGTGTCTCAAAGTCTCCCGTTTACCACTGTGTAATGCTGGGGGCGTCTCTTGGGCTTTGGTTTCTTCACTAATAAAATGAACATTAATCTGCTGAGCCCCTCAGGGCTGGGTCAAAACTCACACGAGTATTTCCACTGCCTGAGAACACTATGCAGAGCAAACAGCCCAGGAAACCTGCTGTATGAACACTCTCAGTAGAAGATACAGATGTTAAATAGAGACACTGTGGTCAGACCCTGGCACAGCAACAGAAGCTCACAGGGTCTCCTGAGCCCTGGGAACAGAGGCAGTAAGCCACAGGGCTGGCAGATATGCTCAGCAGAAATCCCCCTCATCCCAGGAAGAGACAGGTCCACACTGCTGTTCAGTTTCATCTGTAGATCAGGGTTTACACGGTGTTCAGAACAGTCTCAGCTACACCATCATCCCTGGCATCATTAGAATCATCCAGAGCCCACCTCCCCCCCCCCCCAAAAAAAAATGCTAGGACCAAATTAATGCTCCATGTCCTGAACTCCCCAAAGCCATTTTGACTGACTATGAATCTTTTTTTCATCTCCATTTTCAGGGACGCAGACCGGGATATTTCTCCTTTCTGGACCCCTTTTCTCCAGGAGTCTGGCTCTTCATGCTTCTAGCTTATCTGGCGGTCAGCTGTGTCCTCTTCTTGGTGGCTCGGTACTCTTCCTTTCCCTTGCCTTCCCTGTCCTCACACCGCCACCTTGTGTCCACTCTGGGAACTGCATGGGGCGAGGGGTTGGCTAGGAGGAGGAGGAGAGAGGATGGTTTAGAAGACCTTTGTGCCAAATAGAGACGGGAGAGGGACTGGGAGCCTGAAACACTCTCTGCCCAGCTGTCAACCTCACACTGCCCATCCATCTGTCCACACATGAGTTCACTACCATGCACAGCGTGGACAGGTTTGCTCGTCTGGATTTGGTTTTGTATTCCGACCTCCTGAATCCTCCCAGCCACCCACCCCAACTTGTATAGGAGCTTTGGGAAAAAGAGGAGAGGGAGGGGGTGACAGGAAGATGACTCTAATTAAGCATGGTGCATTTGGCTATCCTGGCATCTATCTTTGCCAGGATCTGCCATAAAGTGCTGAATGACAAGAAATGGAGCCTGAAAATCCAGACAGAGTGGAGGGAGAGGGGGAACCAGAGGCCACAGTGTCACAGGCCAGGGAGAATGCCTCTTCTGCAGAGGCTGGCTCTGCCTCTGAAAACACAGCTGTCTTGTTGAACAAGAACCACAGAGGGTAGCAGGCAAGAAGAGTGTACATTTGTGCTAGGGAGAATTAGCTTTCCCTTGTCTCCAGAAACCAGGAGCTGCTCCTGCCAATAGGGGAGAACTCCAGGATGTCCCTAACTTGTAACTTCCTAAGAATGTACATGGATGGGATTATTTGCCCTCGAGCTAAGGTAGCCTGGACTTTAGGACAAGCCACCTTCCACCCACTCAAGTACCTACCACCTGCTCACCCCTCAGCTCACCATAGCGGACTGTTGAGTGGGAATGGATGAGCTCAGAATGAGTCAGAGTGAGCTAGAGATCCAACAGAGGCTCCGTTCCAAGTGGCTTCTCTTTGTCTCCAGACCCCAGCATCGGGGCCACGTGTTTCTTTGGCCCCTGCTCTCTCTCTGTGAGGAGGTCTTCCCAAGGCCGTGTCCCTTCTACGGATTGGGGAGTCCGTGTTCTTTCCGCTCGGGAAAGGCAGCAGGAAAGTACTGAGCCTTACAGGCGCCCCGTGTGCCTCTTCTCATGGTGATCAAAGGCTAAATCGAACGCCCTTCATGACCACCTAGTAGTCTTCAAATACCGAGTTTTGCTACTTGTATGCCACCCACCCCTCTCGGCCCCACAGGCATCGCCACTGTCAAGTATCTGTTGTCAGTGACAGCTGGCGAGGCGCGGGAGCTCGCATGCTGTCTGACACTTCCGCTCTCCACTTCGCAGTGCTGTCTGCTGCTGTGTTTAGGAAGCTGTCTGTAAGATACAGGCTCCACTGCTCTGAGATTCTCTTTGGCCCCTTGTGGCTGAGCCTGTATGCATGGACAGTTGGTTCAAGTGGACTCTGTGCAGCTTTCAAGTCACCTCTAAGGCTCGCTCTGAAAACGGTCTTAGGGCTTTGTTACTGTCTAATCACACAGGCTTGACTTGCCTAAAGCTGCCCTGATGGGCTCTGCCCCTGCCTCTGTGGCTGCCACACTCCCGCACTGTCCCAAATCTGGAATTAGCGAATAACACAACAACAACAACAACAACTGAAACTGTGTTAGTTTATCTTGGTAGGAGGAGGACACAGGACTGCCATGACTTTGAGTCTAACTTGGGCTATGTAGTGAGTTCCAGGCCAGCCTAGGTGAGAGTAAAACCCTGTCTCAAAGACTGGAAATAGAAAAAGTATTTAAGGGATAATCATATGACTGCATATTTGTATGCTATGCAAACCTGGGATATCTATGCTACAGCAATGGTTTGCAAATGAATTTCATGGAGTACAAAGGCTCCTGAGAGGTTTCAGACACATGTGGGTATTGAGAACTCGGAAGCCCCAGTGACTCTTCATTCAGACAGGTTGTACTTTCACCTCTCATAAGCTGTACTTCTGGGTGAGATTTTAGAGCAGGAAAATGAAACTCTAGGCAGCCATCCCCAAGCCAGCTCATCATCAGAGCTACCTCACAGCAGGGTGGAGTGCTAATACTTGTGCTTCTGCATCTCTAAGGCTAGGAAATTGTGTCTGAGAAGAGGAAGTCAGTGGCTGTCACTGTGGATACTGACTTGGTGCCATCCACATCACTCAGGACCTTACAGATTTTTAGTCTTCATACAACTCACAGACTTGTTGCACAGGGGCTGCCAGCCTTCCTGGCAATTCTGATGTAGCCCAGGGTTTGAGAACTACAGAACTAGGGTGAGTGTTTTTAAGTCATGGCCCTATGGAACCCTGGGAACTTTCTCTGGTCTCCATGGGAATTGACCATGAAAGAGCAAGGACCTTTCCAGGCTACCCAACCCTGATGCTCCCAACTTTGTGTCAAAGACATCACTTTTAGTCATTTTTAATATTGGAGTTGAACATCTGAGTTTACTTAGGGGAGAAAGGTATTTATTTGAATGTCTAAATTCAAATAGTTTGAGAAGTACCAACCCGGTCCATACCCCTCCCTAGGCCCCTCCATAGGAAAAAGAAATTCAAGAATCTAAGTACAGTACAGGGACACCCAGGAAGATGAGCTGTGCCCCTCTCCAGCACCCCATATCTACCCACCTCACCACAGGAATTTGGATTCTCTCCTACAGGTTAACTCCGTATGAGTGGTACAGCCCACACCCTTGTGCGCAGGGCCGGTGTAACCTTCTGGTCAACCAGTACTCCCTAGGTAACAGCCTCTGGTTTCCTGTGGGAGGCTTCATGCAGCAAGGCTCCACCATCGCTCCTCGTGCCTTGTCCACCCGCTGTGTCAGTGGTGTTTGGTAAGGCCCCATAGCATCCCAAGGGCTAGGGGATTGGGTGGTGGTGGAAAATCCCCCCTAACCCCAGCACTCGGAAGGCAGAAGTAGGCAAATCTCTGAGTTTGAGTCCAGCCTGGTCTTCAGAGGGAGTTCCAGGAGAGCCAGGACTACACGGAGAAACCCTGCATGGGTTCCAAACAGACCTGTCCTTTCTGATGGCAAGGAGAGTAGCCAGGAAGGTGTGCCTTGCCAGGCAGACCCTAGCAGGGAACCATCTGTTTTACAAGTTCAGAAGGGGTTGGGCAATGTGGATGTGGGAGGTAAGACAGGGTGAAGGTTCAGTAGTATTTACTCTGTCCTAAAACATAGCACTGCCTCTGGGGTGTGGGTACAGAGGAGAGCCAAGACAAAAATAAGAGAAAGAAAGGAGGAAGGAAGGAAGGAAGGAAGGAAGGAAGGAAGGAAGGAAGGAAGGAAGGAAGGAAGGAAGGAAGGGAAGGAAGGAAGGGAAGGAAGGGCAAGAAGAACAACCACCACCACCAAGGAAACAGCTTTGATGCTCTATAGCAAAATCTGACCTCTTGACCTGAAAAGTGACTGAGATGGAGTGGCTGGCCAATTATACAAATAGGATCTGCAGTAAAGTCCCTGAAGGAGAAGGCTCCTCTTCTGCTTTCTGCTCCCAGCTTCTCAGCCTCTGTCCTCCTCCTGCTCCTGGCTCTGTGGGCCTAGCCTGTATGTCTCAGGAGATACAGGAATGGTCAAGCTCTTAGACTCTCTGATCGGCAAATGATTCAACATTAGGAAAGTTCTTTGAAAACTTACAAGAGCTGTGAAATAAACTAGGCTTTGTATTAGACTTTTGCGGGGGAAATGAACATAGGCAGCCCAGAAGACAAGTTTGCAAAATACATTTATTGGACCCTCTCTTAGCAATCTACAATCTACAAGTTTGACTGCTGTAGCTCCCAGAAATTCCAACCTTAGTCCCCTACTTCCTCCTCGACCTGTTTAAGCCAAAGGCAAAGAAGACTAGGTACTTCCATCCTTAATTACTAGTGCCTAGGTTACACAAGTTGGTTTACACACAGGTACCAGAGTTGTTTCTAGAGCTGGGGCTAGTTAGCTGGGACAATGACACCCCTTTTTATCTAGAGTTTTCATTTGCCCTGATAAATACAAAATATGGCAGGATTTAAGCCACTTGGGCAAAATGCTTGCCTGTTCACGGGCATTGCGGAGAAGTTACTGAGTAGCTCAACATGCGGTACTGGGCCTTGTGTCCCCAAGAAGAGGATATTGGCCCAGCAGAGACAGTCTCAGAATCCTTCGAAATATAGGAAACCCAGACAGAACCCTTGGGAGAGGAGCCCCTGAGGGTGTTAATTTCTTTGGGTGTTGTCTTCCTACGCTCATTGCCGCTGGTGTGCCTGGGGCCATTGTTCTTTGCCTGTTGCATCTACCCTTGGCTCCCCACTGCCCCCAAGGAAAGCCTTCCTCCAGAGAGTTTTAGAAGTCCACCTCCTGCTGGGTGCTGTTCTAAAGAACGGGCCTCAGACCTCAGACTCCTGAGTCACTGTGTTCCAGAGCATGCTGGGAAGGGAACTCTGTAACAAAGAAAAGCCGCCATGAGACACCCTTACTATTCCTTGTCCACAGTTATCAGCGTGTCTCTCTGCCTCTTAAGTTCTTAGATATTGAAATCAGGTTTAGTTGGGACCACCATGAGGCCTTGGCCTTCTAGCCAGAGCAAGTTACAGAAAATGTCACATTGTTCAGAAGAGTGCCAGCTTCCCAACTGCTAATGTCCTCAGATACAGGGACACAGCTCCACCAACTCCTTGAGATAGCTCGGCCTGCATTGGGTCAGTAGAGCTGGTTTGCTCTTATGACCATGGCCCTAAACACTCCACCCAGGAAAGGACAGACATCAGAGTGTAGCCATGAGCCTGAGAGAAGCTCCCAGACAGCTCTGAGGCCATGTCTACATTCAAGGTACATTAACCTGGCTTCTCATCAGTGCATCGAGGCTGCTGCCAAACTCAGGCTTTCCCCTAGGAATGGTCATGAGGATCAGCCTCCACCAGTGTAAAGAACTGAAGGAGGTTCTTGAGCAGGGAGGCAAGCCTGTCACTTAGAGGTCGCTACTGGAAAGGGCCTCAGGGAGGTGGCCAGATTATTTTTATCTCCTAGCCAGCCTGGAGACCTCTCCACATTTCTCTAGCTTGTGCATTCATCCATTTCATTCTAGACTGCTTATCATAAATGACATAGTACCTCATTTGCTGTTGTATTCGCCAGAGATATGTAGAGCTGGTGTCATTATCCCCATTTATTAGATAAATAAGCCCAGAAAAGACCAGCTTCCTTGCTATTTTATTAATGGACTGTGACCACCATTACAACAAACAAAAAGTATAAACAACCTCCCAAAACAAACAAACGAAAAAACAGTTCACATCCCTGGTAGTCTAGCATATAAAGGACCATTGAGTTAGCGGATGGTCTGGTTGTGTCTCCCTAGGAAGGCAAACAGCTGGAGATCTTGGTAACCTTACAAAAGGGACAATGGGATTTCTTGGTCTTGAAAATCCACCTGGCAGTTGCCAGCTGCTGAATCCTATGACACCGCTATGCATTAACATAGCAATGTCTGCATACTGAGTAAAGCCATGTGAATTCAGATGCCACTGATTTGGAATTGGTGATTCTCCAGCCTGCTTCGTGCTTAGATCTGTGTCTGAGCCCCTAACACACAAGGAGGTACTGATGTAGATCCAGCCTAATGAGCAGATGGAAAAAGCTTGCTTAACCTACCAGAGTGAACACACTGCTGTTTGGCATATATGCTGCCTGCATTGCAAAATTATTCAAATTTCAAATGAATTCTAGCAACTCAGTAGAATACTCTTTTAAGTCTTGAAGCAGCTTGCCCATTGTCAGAGTATTTTCCAATTTCAACTTCTCAGCAGTCCAAAGATGCTTTTCACAAGTTCATCTTCATTGAAGACTTTCTGCTGTTACGGTCGTAGAACTGGCTCTGTACAGCTGTATCAGTATTATCAAGGTACTTCCCGGATCCTCTCTTTGCTTGCCTGCAGCAGTTGGATAGTGGGCTTGCCTCCCTGAGTTGTAGGGGTTAGCTGAGGTAGTAGCTATCGGTCAGCACTTGGCAACATACAGCTCCGCACAAGGCCCTCACTAGCTCATCTCCTACAGTCCCCAGACTCTTCTGTACACGGCCTATACATCTTCCTAATGACAACAAGTAATCACATTTCAGAAATAAGAAAAAAAAACCCCACAACCAATTGTCATTTTTCAGGGAACACTCATGTACGTCCTGCATGAGTACCTGGGCAATGATACCTTCCTGGTCTCTTCCTGCCTAGGTGGGCATTCACGCTGATCATCATCTCATCCTACACGGCCAACCTGGCAGCCTTCCTGACTGTGCAGCGCATGGAAGTGCCCATTGAGTCAGTGGATGACCTGGCTGACCAGACCGCCATCGAGTACGGCACGATTCACGGAGGCTCCAGCATGACCTTCTTCCAAGTAAGCACCACATGGCTGCTCACCAGCATGGGGGGGGGGAGGACAGAGGAAAGATGAGATGCTTGTGCCCTAAAGATCAAAACGCTTATCTCGTTCTGTTTTGAAAATCTACCTTAAAGGTCTTCATGGGGCTCAGCTCTGTCCCATTCCACAAAATTTCCCTCAGAATGAGGTCCCAAGAGGATTCTGTATGACTATCAACCCATCCCAAATTGTTGTGCGTGAGCATCTGTTAATACTTGAGATGATTTTAGAACTAATGTGATGGAACCGTCTAAATGTATAATAGTTTTGCGTTTGTTTTATGTGTGTTACACGCTGTGAATCAGACTTGTAGTCTTGTTTACATTACTGCATAGGATGGAGCTGATGTTCTCATTTAAATTTTAAAAAAGGGAGTTAGAGTTTATAGTTAGTATTCAGACAAAGCAAGATTAAAATAATATGAGGCTGGGGTGGCTCCATGGGCAAAATGCTTGTTTTGCAAGCATGAAAACTTGAGTTTGGATCCCTCGCTGCCTACATTAAAAAACAAACAAACAACAACAACAACAACAAAAGGTGTGGCCATGCACATCTGTAACCCCAGTGATGGAGATGAGGCAGAGGCAGAGGCAGAGACAAGCGCCAGCCAGAGCTCACTAACAGGCAGTATTGCCAATCAGTGAGCCCCGGACCCAGTGAAGAGACCCCTGCATTCAAAACAAAAAACAAAACAAACAAACAAGAAAAAGAAGAAGGTGGAAAGTAGTACAGGAAGGCAACCCGAGTCCACCTGGACATGCATACATATGTACAAACATAAACACATACACCTGCACATGCTCACACTAGTAAAAATAATGGGCGCATGACCAACATTTAAGAAACACTAAATGAGGGTGACCTGGGGTCATTTCTCCTAGACTGACTAGTTCTCTGGAGCAGACGCAATCATGCTCTTTGGGACATTGCCTCGTGAGGCTCAGGAGAAGCCCCTGTCACAGTATAGTGTTCAATAACAGCCAAGCTGATTGAGCACCAAGGCTGGCAGAAGCAGGCCACGCAGAATAGCAGTTCTCATATGCTTCAAGAGCTCCAGGGAAGCAGATGTCCCCCGGGGCTCACAGGTGTCTAACCAAGCTAACATCCAAGGAGCTTGTTTTCACGTGAGATAAGCCCAAGGCCTTCGGTCTGTTTTCCGTAGGAATTTCAGTGCCTGTTGGCAGGGGGATGGGGGAAGGCCTTGTACGAATAGAGTTTGGATGGGCCCCCAGGATTCTATCTCGTTATTATTGGTAAAACAGAAGCCAGCCTTGGGTTGCGTAGTTGATAAATTTATATGGGTGGGTGGAGGATAGCCACCCTGCTTCTTTTCAGAGCTGTCTTTTTATTGGTCCTGAATGAAACTGCATGCACTCCCCCAAACTGAGGGACATGACCAGAATTTCAATTCCGCCTAAATGAGGAGGTTGGTGCTGGAGGAACCCTGGGAGGGAGATGAGACAGAACCAGTGATCAACCCATTAGGAAGAACTCACAGTACCTCAGGTCCCTTCCTCATCTTCTGTTAAAGGCATGAGTCTTCTGTAATGCAATGGCAGGGAACCTCTTGAGTTGAGACAATAAGAAGAGAAAGGTGCTTGGCTGTGATGTGAGTACAGCAGCAGAAGGGACCACATTGTGATGCTTTGATTCCCTCCCTCTTTAAGCCAACGTTTCCCTTCTCATTTCCCAACCTTGCTTCCTTCTGATGTTTTCCCAGAATTCCCGTTACCAGACCTACCAACGCATGTGGAATTATATGTATTCCAAGCAGCCGAGCGTGTTTGTGAAGAGCACGGAGGAGGGAATTGCCAGGGTGTTGAACTCCAACTACGCCTTCCTACTGGAGTCCACCATGAATGAGTACTATCGACAGCGAAACTGCAACCTCACTCAGATTGGGGGCCTGCTGGACACCAAGGGCTATGGGATTGGCATGCCAGTCGGTATGCAGGAGAGCAAGAGCCTTTGGGTATAGCTTCCTCCAGGCAGGGTCAGGGGAGCCAAAGCCACTGGATGTGGTCTAGAATCCATTAGCCCCTGTGTCTAGAACCAACAGGTTTGAGAATGACTTTAGGTAGGCTTTCTAATATTTTTTTTTAAGCAAGCAAAAGTACTTCCTTATTTATTGACTTATGTATTTATTTATGTTTTTATTTATTTATTGGTGTTTCAAGGCAGGGTTTCTCTGTGTAGTCTTGGCTGTACTGGAACTCTGTTGACCAGGCTGGCTTCAAACTCAGATAGCTACCTGCCTCTGCCTCCTGAGTGCTGGGATTAAAGATGTGTGCCACCACATGTATTCCTAAGTAGAAGTGTGTGTGTGTGTGTGTGTGTGTGTGTGTGTGTGTGTGTAGCATGTACATACATACATGTAGAAGCCAGAGGTTGACATTGCATATCTTCCTCAGTTGCTCTCTATCTTAGTTTTTGAGACAGGATATCTCACTGAATTGGTTGCTCACTGTTTTAGATAGATTAAGCCCAAAGATCCTCCCAACTCTGTCTTCTCATCACTAGGCTTACAGGCTTGCACCACCATGCCTTGCTTTTTACTTGGGGGCTGCAATGCAGTCCCTTATGTTTACAGAACAAGTACTTTACCAACTCAGCCATCTCTCCAGCTCCCTAATCAGTAATTAAAGAATTAGTTGACTGGTTATTTCATTCATTCACTATTTGGGGATAATTTAATTATTGAAGCATAACTTAGCAGATACTTTTGGCCTTGTTCTCTTTGTCTCTTGGGTTTTCTTTGTTTGTTTGGTTGGTTGGTTGGTTTGGTTTGGGTTTTTTTTTTGGGGGGGGGGTAGGGCACCTTGGCCATTTCTCTATTGATTAACATCTCTACTACCAGTGGGAAGAAGGAAGAGCTAGAGGCACTGAGATGAACACGTCTTGCTGATTGTAGTTCACTGACAAGATTACATAAGATGACATTCAAATTCTATGTAAATTTCATTGTTCTGTCTACTCCTACTTGGTGTGGGTCATTGAGAATGGGCACCATCTGGTTTCATAAGTTGTTTGGCTTCTAAAATGGTGCCACTGCTGTGCTTCTTAAAGAACATTCCCTTTGCTGATAGCTCCACTACCAGGAAATAAGCTAAGTTTAGCCGCCGTGATTGTGAGGGAGCTAAACACATCCTCTGGGTGATTTGATGTGGGCCATCGACCACATCAGTGTATCGAGCTGTCACATTGTAAGCATGTTCCTGAGTAAGGTGGCAGGCGGCAGAATCAAAAAGTCAGGGACATTAGACCACGCGAGGGCTCTGATCTTTGGCACACAGACCTTGTAGTCACATTTCACATCCTTGGATTGATCTCTCCATGATTGGAAGTTATAAATTACAGAATTCATTTACACCTTGGAATATAATGAGCATGATCTTAGAGTCAGGGACACCTGGCCATGAGACCTCAGAGAGGTGTTTTATCCTCTTCTATCCTCAGTTATTCAAGTAATAGAGTTAAGTTTTTCATTCCTGCTCAGGGTGTCACTGTGAGGGTTAGGCCTGTAGTTTGTCAGTTGCCTACCCTGGGTGTCCCATACTTAGCCTTCCTTGGGAAAGATTAGTGTCCTCATAGTTCCCTGTGTTGTTTGGTAAAAGCATATTACTTCTTAAAACACTGACTGGAAGACAACCAAATGAGAATGGCAATAATGAAAGTCATCCCTGAATGCTGTCAGTTCTGACAACAACAGCGGTTGTATAAACTCGAGGCTTTACCCTGTGCGCTGGAAAAACCTTCATAGGCTCTGTTTATGGTCATATTTTTTTATCAGTGCCCATTGATATTAGAGAGTATGCGCCTTTTTGGGAAATGTATTGGCTGACATTTTCTTTCAAGATGGTGGGGTAGATCATGAGATGAACTTGGGGGGGCACCTTGGCAATACTCTACTGACTTTATAAATTTAACCTAA